>NW_015388536.1:145153-159117 GCF_001527695.2 Protobothrops mucrosquamatus
CTGATAACTCCTGTCTTCCATTAAATCTCATTGTCAACGCTGCAAATATTGTATATTCTTGCTTTGACAATATGCAGAACTGTCTGGAATTTTTATAGTTAAACCAGGCAACAGAGAAAAGGGAGGAGAATAAGGATAGCCCGGGAAAAAGAAACCGGAAGTAAATCACCCCTGCCCATTGCTGGAAAGGCCTCAATTTTGGGATTCCCTCCGTTTTCAGGACTGTGACTCACCATTTCTGCTTTCAGCTGGGAAATCTGCCAGATTCCTCTCTCCCCCGGCTTGCCGGCTGTCGCTTCCCCCCCCCCCCCAGGGAAACTGCAGCAGCCAGGAGGCTGGCCTCAGACAATTTTTTTTCCTTCATAGTCAGATCTTCCCTGAATCTTTACCAGCAGCAGTGGATGGAGTTCGGGACCCCAGATCATTTTAAAATGAAGGCGGACCTAAGCATGATGTCATGTGTCTGATTAACAAAACACTTAAAGGACTTTCAGGCATATTTTCTCCTAAAAGCATTTATTAAGGTTACAGAGACGTCAGTACAGCATGGTGGAAATGCTTAGGTCTGGCTTCTCTTCCGTTATGCATATACATTTTAAGCATTTCCTCCCCCCTTTTGGGGTCATGGTTCACATCTTCCAATCAGCTTGGAAGATGTGATTTACTTCCCGTTTCTTTTTCCCAGGCTATCCTTATTCTCCTCCCTTTTCTCTGTTGCCTGGTTTAACTATAAAAATGCCAGACAGTTCTGCATATTGTCAAAGCAAGAATATACAGTATTTGCAGCGTTGACACTCATCTTATTTTACTCAGCCCAATTTACTATATAAACTTGGATATTCCTAAATGAATACAGGTAGTCCTTGAGTTACGAATGTAATAGAGCCTGCCCATTCCATTTGTAACTCGAAAACTCATGGGAGTGAATCTCGTTAAAATGCACATGGTTCATTAAGTGAATATGATGTATCTCAGGGGGAAAGGCTATGGAGGGCCTAGTGATGGGTTAGGCCCCCAAAGCCTTCCCAACCCACTAAGATACTTCATGCTTCACCTTCCCTTCATGCTGCCACCTTGAAAAGATCTGTCTCCTCTCTGCCGCGGTTCCTGCTGCCGCCCAGATCTGAGGCTGGGGGACACTTCAGCGCACCTCCAGAGGCTGGATCCAGGCATTGGAGGCATTTTCCAGGCCATTGCCTCCCGGATCTGAGGCTGGATCGGGGAGCCGGAGGTCTTTTCCAGGTTGCTGCCACCCAGATCTGATGCTGGGAGATGCTTTCATGGCCCTCGAGATGCCCGATCTGGATACCGGAGGCCTTTTTCAGACCGCTACTGCCCTGAAGTGAGGCCAGGGGATGCTTCCGTGTATCTCCAGAGGCTGAATCTTGGTGCTTTTACAGGCTGCTGCCACCCGGCTCTAAGGCTGGGGGATGCAATGGCCGCAGGCATATGAAGGGCCACAGAAGCATCCCCTGACCTCACTTCCAGGTGGTAGTGGCCTCGAAAAGGCCTCCAGCGCCTGGATTGGGCATACAGAGGGCCTCATAAATGTTCCCCGGTCTCAGATCCGGGTGGCAGCAACCTGAAAAAGGCCTCCGGTGCCTGCATCAGACATCCAAAGGGCTGCAGAAGCTTCCCCTGGCTTCAAATCCAGGTGGCAGCAGCCTGAAAAAGGCCTTCATTGCCCAGATTGGGCATCCTGAGGGCCACAGAAGCTTCCCCCTGCCTCAGATCTGTGCGGCAGTGGCCTGGAAAAGGCCTCCGGCACCCGGATCCAAGTTCCAGAGACATGCGGAAGCATCCCTCGGCTTCAGTTCTGAAATCGTGTGAGATCAGTAGCGTGAGATCTCACACCACTGATCTTGTGTGATCTTGCATTACTTTAGGCCTCCATTCTCTGCAAATACACCGAAGGCCTGGAGAAGCCAAGAAAGTGAAGGATCTTGATCTTCACAGGGTGAGTATTGAAGCCCTAGTGCCCAGGGAGACCCAGGGTGGGGATGGGGATGGAGGGAATGACCAGGGTGAATGTTGCAGTGCTACTGCAGTTGCTTGTAAAGGTGAACGACTGCTGTGGTGCTGCAATATTCATAATTTCAGGATTTGCTCTTAAGCACTAGGGGCGCTTATCGTGTAACTTCTCTAAGGGAAAGCTCACAACTCGGGGATTATCTGTACTATTTTAAAGTTTTCCTAAGTGCATGAAAGTTTGTCAAGTGATAAGTAAAAATGCATTACTATCAGAGGACCAGCTTCCTTTTAATGTGTGGATTAAAAAAAAATGGTTTGGTCACATTCATCACGTCCTTTAACACAACAGTTAAAAGTCGTCAGTATTAGATCTCTGAACCTTTTGACGTTTTTCCCTCGAATCTTCGACCTATACTGAAACCCCGGAGTCTAATGAAACAGGACATTATAAGATGTTAAATCACCTTTAAGATATATATTTTTTACCTTGAACACTATCAAAGAGTCATAAACCGTTGAAATAAGGTACCTACGGAAGTTTAAAACAAGGGTCCCCAATCCCCAGGCTGCGGCCCACTACTGGGCCATGAGCCATTTGGAAACAGGCCACAGAAGCGGCAGATGAGTATGCATAAGTGCACGCGCATCCCCCACTTGCATGTGCAGCAGGCAAGCGCATATGCTCCGTTTGTGTGAGAAGCGAGTATACGGGCCCACTGCTTGTACAAATGGAGCTGCACACATAAAACTATCCCCTCTCCCTCCCTCATCACTCCACAAAGCTAGAAAGGTTGTGAAATTCTGGTTAACAAGGTACTATACTGACTCATGTATTTAGATTACCCATATAAGTTTAGAAAGAGGAACTAGATGTTATTAGTTTAATACCAAACATCTTCCAATATCAAACGTCTTTCACGGTCTTTTCTGCTGTGGCTCCTGCCATCTGGAACATTGCATCCCATGAGGTAAGAAGCATAGCCACCCTTTTGGCCTTCCAAAGGCCCTAAAGACCTGGATCTGCCAATTGGCCTGGGGCCCCCAATGGAGGCGGGTCATTCTGGAGGTGGTTAACAAACTGAGATAAGACCCCATCTCCTCCCTGCGTGCATCTTGATCACTTCCTTGCCATCTTCATTCATTCTTAAGTCAACTTTAGTGTTAATATTTATTGTTTTAACATTGTAATGTTTATCTTGTTGCTTTATCGGTTGTAAGCTGATATTAAATAAATAAATATACCAAATGTGAAGATTCACTGACATCTCCATGCTACTTTGGAGGAACATTGGCAAAGCAGCTTGTCTCTATATCAAACTGTGTGCTAAATTCACTATCTTCCCCACTGAGCAATGTATAAATTAATGTTGACCGCAGATTTATACTGTTACTTTTTCATGTTATTTATATCGTCCATATTCCTGATCACCCCATGTCAAGAAGAGGGCCTTTGCCCTCTCCTGTCTGAACTCTCTTGTGCTACCTTTGACTATTTTCATTGATTCTTGCAATACTTTAAACAGAAAGCATAAAGATACTGCAGGCAGAAAGTTCATTGGTTTTTGACTCAGATCTTGTTGGCTGTATGTAAAATTTGCTTTCTGTTTCTCTTTTTTGTTTGCTCTGATCTAATTCTCCTTCAAGCCTGCCTGACTGTTGGATCTCCCTTACCAGTTTTCCTTTCTATTGTACTCTGTTTCCTATTTTCTGGCTTGCCCACAAAAGAAGAAATTTGTGCTCTCTGCATTTCAATGTAACTTATCCAATTATACAGTTACATACTAGTGTCTACAGTTTTGCAATTCAGAAAGTATATAAAAATGTAATGAAATGCATTATATCAGAGAAAATCATTTGGGAAATTGAAGTATTAGATTAAATGTCAATCTTGGGAAGAAGCTTACACAGAATAAATAGAAAAATGTGCAAGAAAATTCATATTTTTGTCTATATAAAAACAAATTAAAATGGAGGCTGGTACAGAAAGGGGACAGAATGAATTTGAAGTTGGAAGAATGGGAATCTAAGCAAATTTTAATTGATCAGTAGCAGAATGGAAAGGAATGATTTGGATAGATATCATAAGAAATATGAATTGTCATTGTCATTTCTCATTTACAATGTCTAGGTAACTCAAACTATGTAATGCTCTCATATTATGTATTGCTCTGACCTTTACAGTAAACAGATAGTGAATTTCATGAAATTGGACCATGATGTAATATATTTATCTAAAAGAGTATTCAGTACTACAAAAACCTGGTTCTTTTTAAATTCATGCTAAGTCTCTAACGCTAATAATATGCTACAAAGTAACTATAACTGCAAAATAAACTTTCAGAAAGAACAATAGCATTTTCCTTAACACCATCTCAAGTATCAGCTCAATTCTGCTATATCTGTGGCTCTCCAAATCTTACTGGGCTATAAACCCAAATACGCCAATATGGGCAATTACAATAGATGCTGGGAGATCTGGTTCAGCATTTGTATTGTCACAGTTTCCACACTCCACCCTATCTTATTTTGGGAAAATACAGTTGCAACTTTTTCCAAATAGATTTGTCATGATGCTTTAATTAAATTTTAAGAGGTAAATGTGCAAATATATCTCTGCGTAGAAATATAGTTTAAGTAAGGCTTTCATAACATAAATCGCATAGCTAACACATCACATAGCTAATGCATGCTCAACTATTTTCTAGTTCTTTATATATTCAATTATATATTCAAAGTTATGAAAACAATCTTTCAGAAGCTTACTTTGCTAAACATTCTCACTGAAGTTCTATAATCTGAAAGTTAGACATCTTTTTGTAAAAAATAATAACTTACTTTTTTGTTTTATAGATTTAAAGGAATAAAATAATAGGAGGGAAATACGCTGTGATCCTTCCTGATGCACTATGCTGATCATGAAAGAATGTCAGAGTATATATCACCTTTAGACAGAAGAAAAGCCTCAAGTGTGCATTCAGGGAAAAAAAATGTTGAGTATACCGATTGCTGAATGAGATAAATCATGCTAACAAAGTCTGAATTTCTCCTGTCATTTTTTTAAAAAAAATCCAGGAAACAATTGAGAAGACTGCTCCATTACAGTTTATTGGGTAAAGCTGGAGTCCATAGTTTTCTGTAAATGTGCAGCAGCAGAAGCATTTTGTGTAGATGGGAGTAAAAATCTTTCTAGGTTTCAGTTTCAAAAACTGGGAGTAATTATGGCTTCGGAGGTTTGGAGCAGGTGAATGGAAATTTTTTCAGCTTCTGTTATGTTCTAAGCAGCTGTAGATTTCAGAAATGAGAAAATTCCTTAAGATGCAAGACATTTCCTAATATGTCATTTGACCTGCTTCTTTTTCTCTTGAGTGAAAACCAGGCATTTTGGATGGTGTGTATTGGGGGTGGGGGTGGGTTGTTGGAGAGATTTCTTTGAAGATTGCATAAATCTGAAAGACTGATCATTTGCCTTTTTCCTCTCCTTATTTATATAGCTTTTGAAAATAAATTTCCTATGTGGTCCCTTTTGATTTAACTTGCTGCTGCCAATTTTGCCATTATTTTGGGTTTACATTTTTTATTGAATGGGCCTCGAATTGAAAACTAGATTTCTTTCCAATTCCCCTCACTTGCGAAGCGAAAGGAAATGAAAATGCCTGTCAGCAAAAGTAATGTGTTTAATACTGTGCCAGCCCTAAACATCAGCAGAGATTTCGGTGTATTGCAAATAATTCTATCACCAACCTATATTGCTCAGCTGTGTTTTTATCTCTGTTATAGGATAATATCAATATTTCAAAGTGTGAGACAAGGAATGTTTTGAGATTGATGTGGGAAAGAAGTGTGACAAATATATAAGGGAAGAGGAAAATGCCTGTTCTCAAAAATGCTTTACTTCCCATGGGGATTTGCTGAATTTATTCTTCTTCCTCCAGAAACCTACTGGATGCTCTTTGGAAAATATGGATATTTAATACAAGGGGAGGAGGAGGATGACATTATATTTTTAGAAAAGTATATTCTTAATTATTTCAAATATAAAGAATCTCCAATTCAACCCTAGAATTAGAGTTAATGGGTAAAACCTTACCAGATTATCAGAATTTCTTCTCCCATCCCTCTCCTCACCTCTTCAACATCCTGCAAACGTGTTTGAGAATGTTAATGATTTTTCTGGAATACTTTGAACTACATGGGGACAGTCAATTGCCCCTCTCATTTCATCAATAGAAATTGCCTATGTTTGTGGAAGAGTGTGAGTGGATTCCAGGCTACCTTTTCTTTTAAAAATGAAATGTGGGGAATATAAAAGCCTGTTTCAGGGCTAGTTCCCCTAACTTTGGAATCCAGTATGATACAGCCTTTGTTGAGCAACCTGTCATCAGCACTAGACATGGTCATTTTTATTCTTTCAGGTCTTTTCATTATTAATAATCTTTAATGTTAATATGAGATTGCTAATTTCTTACAGCTGCTTTTACAATTTATCATTTTATTCTTATTTTGCTTGTTCTGTTTTGTATATTTTATAAAATACTTTATAAACTCCTAGAAGCATGAAGCCGAAAACACCAGCCTGAAGATGACGAATGGGACTTCGTCAAAACATAGGCAAGACACTTCCAATTTTACGCGGGAGAAAACCCGAATATTTGTTTTCGTAGATTTTCACGGGTACAGGTATGCAGGTCTTGGCGTATTCGGGTCTTTTTCCGTGTAAGATTGAGAGTATCTTGGCGACGTCGCCAAGATACTCTCAATCTTACACGGGAAAAGACCCGAATACGCCAAGACCTGCATATGTATATATATGAAATGTGGGGAATGTGATTGGAGAGTTCTGAAAGAAAAATGGACTATATCCATTAAGTAAAATAGAATTGTTTTTTGAATGGTGCCACATATACAACTTGCCAGCAAATGTTTTATTTTTCTTTTGTTTATTAAGGAAAGTTAAATACAGTGATTTCCTCACTTGGAGCCTGCATATTTATCTGGATGCACACCCAACAAGCCTACATAGTAAAGGAATTCAGAACAATGATTAACTAACTAAATGAATGGGATTCAGACAGCATGTTAAGACATATATACACAGAGAAAGTTAGGAAAAACCTGACATTGAAACCAATCAAGCATTGTATATTCACATAACTCTGGCTTCCCAGTTGGCTAAAGTTGTATGAACACAGTCATATTCTATCTTCAGACGGAGCACTTTTAAATCATAAGAAAGTGAATGATTAAATGCTGTGTCGCTGTTAAGAAACTTTCTACTTTCAGTGCTGCTGATTAATACTGATTTTTCAGAACAAATATAAAAATCCAGGTGCTCAACTTGGAACAGACTCAAGATATTTGGTAATGTAACCTCTATTCTCAGGTGAAAAGAAGCAGGTGAAAACATGGTTCTTTTGGAGGGCTTCTGGGAATTAATGATATACAGCAACACCACTACCTATAATTTTACAATTTTACTCTTTCATCTCTAGTTTTCATTTTAATTAATTGTATTCTAATTGTGTAATATATACATATTATGCTGGCAAAAGAGGGGAAGAGAACCTGTGGCTCAGTGACTAAATCACTGCCTAGTATGTATAACTTTCCAGGTTCGAATCCCATAAAGGGTATGGCTAACTGATGAAGGCAAAAAAGCCAGAAATGGTCCATCTTAGTCTCCCAATTTAATTCTTTACTCTTTGTCAGAAAAAAAGAAATTTGGACATATTATTATGTATATTCTGTAAGCCACCTCAAATGCAGTTGGTTCCAGGCAATCAGATTAAATATTTATTTCAAAATTCCCAAATTCACAGTTATCTAATAAAAATTTATTCTGTGTCTATTCAGAATGATTTCTTCTGCTATTTATAATTTATAAGAACAGTGTAAAAACAGTATAAAATACCATACTAAACTACAATCAGGGGCTGAAATGTAACAAGAACTACCACCAACCATCAGTTTTCCCATTATGCAAACTTTACCACTCACCCAGATCCTCATACTTGGTGACAAAACTAATAAGGCATGGAAGGCCATTAGAGTCTGGGTCAATCCAAGGTGGTGATGGTTCAAAGGGCAGGTGCCATGATAGAAATAGCACTTTTCCTGGGCCCACCAAATAGCATTGCCTAACAGACAGAACCCAAAGCATTGTTTGTCCTGTCAGACCTAACAGGAAGGGTAGATATAGTTAGGGAGAGGCAGTCCCTGAAATAATCCAGTATCATGTCATGAAGGATATTATAGGTCATTATCAGCATCTTGAATTGAATCCAAAAGCATAGTGCTAACCAATGCAGTTTGCAGAGCAGAAATGTAATGTGCACTGATCCAAGAGTACACATAACTGCCTATGCAGCCATTTTCTGTACTAACTGAAGCTTCTGGATACTTTTCAAGGGCAATCCCATATCAAGTACATTGCAGTAGTCATTCAGAATTTGACCCAGACGTGAGGGACTGTGAGCAGGGCCTCTTGGTCAATAAACAGGTTGAACTGCCAGAGAGCATGAAATTCTGCAAAGGCCTTCCTGACCTGAGAATTCAACAAGCTCTGCTTCCTCTTTTTCACGAACTTTGCAAAGCATAGTAAGAAGTAACTCTGAAATTTGCTCCCTCACTATCCTTTTTCTTTTGTCATATATCTTTTTGACTATAATTATAAACAAACCAACATCTCAGGGGTGTTTACAGCACAGGTCCATGATCAGAAAATGAGACTAATGAGAAACATGAGGTAACAAGGAATGGCCAAGCATAACATGCCTTTACTAAGGTAAAAGGTGTAGGACATCCTTCTTTTTTAGTAACAAAAAAACAAAAAAAAAATTGATAGTTTCAGTTGTCAAGCCCTAGTGCTGTGCTTCTATCCTAGGAATCCCAAAAGGAAAGCCTTGATAATAATTGCACTCCTCAATAGATCTTTTTTTTTTTGAGTGCCAAAGTATTCTGTTCCTCTAGTAAAATCTTAATTAAGACATTCAAAGCAAAAAAAGGTAGCCAAGAGTTTGTAAACTGAAGAAGAGGAATGGAAAATAAATGGCAAATATAGTTCAGGGTTGCATATTTAGCAAGATAAGACTATTTTGAAAGGGGAACCGGAGAGATTCTATGGAGAATAGAGCCATCAGTGGCCAGTACTCATGATAACTCTGTATTATCTCCAGTATCTCAAGCAATACCAATACTGTGCAAAATTAAGATGGCTCTTAACACTCGCGACTTACTGTTTCAGGACATCTGGTTTGCCAGAATTCTGGATGAGATTCAAGAAATGTTGTTCTTACACCTTTATGTTTTATATTGTTTTCTTTTCGTAAACTGCTGCTTTTTGCTGGTCCTTCCCATTAAGGTGCCTGCTTTTAAATTCCAAATGCCATTTGTATATACCCCTAGCATGAGCTTTGATTTCCCTTAATATTTAGCTTTCAAAAAGCTAATACTCCCATGATTGATAATAAACAGAGCTCTGTTCATGTTTCTTATGCAGTTGCCTCATAGCACACTGAGAAAATATCAATAGAATGAAATTGTTCCCTGACCAGAAGTGCATCACACTGTTCAAGATAATTTAGTTTTCATAATTGCTCAGGGGAAAAAAAAGTGCTGTGTACTTCCTGACTGATTTTCATATATACTTACTTATATATGAATTCTCTTCATTTTTGATAAAGGAAGAAAATCCCATCCCTTTTATGTAATGCTGGTTATTTTCTAATATAGTGATTATTTTCTGAACTGGAAATGCCAACCTAACTTTCCAAACATGATATCAGAGTCTTTCAAAGACATTCTGTCTTGCTAGAGGCAAGAATACTTTAGACCACTGCTACACAACATTAAAAGATGCTTAATGGTCTTTACCACAAGCAGCTATGGGACATTCTGATTCACTATGAGGACACTATGACTCACCTTGTACCTGTTTATAGGCAAAGGCTTAAAACCATAAAAATCAACGATTAAATCAGTGAAGTCTTGGACTGAAGAGGCAAAGATAAAGCTACAGGCTTGCCTTGATTGCACAGATTGAAACTTTTTCGAAGATACCTCTGCAGACTTGGATAAACTCACAGATACTGTAACATCATATGTTAGTTTTTGTGAAGGCCTATGTGTGCCGAAGAGAAGCCTGCAAATACACAGTAACAAGAAGCCTTGGTTCACAGCTAAACTCAAGCAGCTACATCATGTCAAAGAAGAAGCCAACAGGCTATACAATCCGGCCAGAAATGTATTAACAAGGGTGATCAGAGCAGCAAAAAGAAGCTACTCTGAAAACCTGAGGAATCAGTTCTCAATAACTGAACCAGCAAGTGTGTGGAAAGTTCTTAAAAATATCATTGGTTACAACAAACCTCTTTTCCATGCTGAAAGGAATTGACAACTGGCAGATGACCTGAATGTGTTTTACTGTAGGTTTGAGAGGAAACCACTGTCAACTATCGCCACCATTTCCATCTCAGATACATCAACAACAGCCAATCCTCCTACAACTACCCCATCCCTTTGACAACCCCCTGATAATCACAGAAAAAGATGTGCAAAATCTATTTCACAGACAAAAGCCTGGAAAACCACCAGGTCCAGACAAGGTAACTCTTTCTTGCTGGAAAGCTTGTGCTGATCAACTGGCCCCCATCTTCACTCGCATCTTTAATAAATCACTAGAGAAGTGTTATGTTCCTTCTTGCTTCAAACAGTCTATTATCATCCAAGTGCCAAAGAAACCTTCCATCAAGGAGCTGAATGACTATAGACCAGTTGCTCTAACATCTGTAGTTATGAAAACCTTTGAAAGGTTAGTGCTGGCCACGTGAAAACCATCACAGATCTGCTCTTAGACCTATTGCAGTTTGCCTACCAACAAATAGATCGGCAGATGATGCTGTTAATATGGCTCTGCACTACATCCTACAACATTTTGAATCTCCAAGGACCTATGCAAGGATCCTTTCTGTAGACTTCAGGTTGGCATTCAATACCATCATTCCAGATATTCTTCTCACTAAACTGATTCAACTAGCCATGCCTGATCATACTTGTAAGTGGATCATAAGCTTTCTAACAGATAGGAAGCAGCAGGTGAAGCTAGGCAAAATCACACCAGATACCTGTATAATTAGCACAGGGCCCCCCCCCTGGGTTGTGTGCTCTCTCCGCCTCTCTTCTCTCTATATACCAACTGCATCTCAAAGGATCTTTCTGTTAAAGTACTGAAGTTTTCAGTTGATACAGTGATTGGTTTTATTTGAGACAATGACAAATCTACATACAGATGGGAAGTAGAACAACTAGCCTTGTGGTGCGGCCAGAACAATCTTGAACTGAACACACTCAAAACTTTAGAAATGATAGTGGATTTTAGGAGAAGCTCTCCTATTCTGCTACCTCCTACAATACTAGACAACACAGTATCAACAGTAGAGGCCTTCAATTTCTAGGTTCTATAATATCTCAAGACTTAAAATGGACACCTAACATCAAAAATGTCATCAAAAAAGCACAACAAAGAATGTTTTCCTGCACCAACTCAGAAAGTTCAGTCTGCCCAAGGAGCTGCTGATACAGTTCTACAAAGGAATTATTGAGTCTGTCATTTGCATCTCTATAACTGTCCAGTTTGGCCCTGCAACCAAACAAGACAGACACATTAACTTCAACAGATTGTTAGAACTGCAGAAAAAAACAGTTGCTACCAGCCTGCCTTCCACTGAGGACCTGTATACTGCACGAGCCAGAAAGAGGGCTGGGAAAATATTTACTGACACCTCACATTCTGGACATAAACTGGCACTGCATGCCAAAACAACTAGATAAAAGGACAGTTTTTTTCCACCATGACATGACTCTGCTAAACAACACTGTCAAACTACCTAGTAGGGTGGTATTACTATTATCCTTCTCATCTTTCCTATTACTTATTTTCTTATTACTATAACTTTGTTGCTTGTATCTTATGATTTATGTTGATTGTTTATTTATTTAAGCAATGATATGACTATCATTGAGTGTCGTATCTTATGATTTATGATGAATGCATTTTATGATTATGATCATGATTTATCACTTGTTGCTTGTATGTACGCTGAGAGCTTATGTACCAGAGGCAAATTCCTTGTGTGTCCAATCACACTTAACCAATAAAGAATTCAATTCTATTTCCTGAATGAGATTCTGATCAATTTCTCTGATCCTGCAAAATCATTTAAGACATTGTTTGGGAAATGAGACTGCAAGGAAGAAAGCCATATATGTGAACACTGAACAGGCTTATCTGCAGAAACTTTTAAATGTATCTCACCATGAATAGAATATTCTGACATTTCTTAACCATTCCAGGAAGTGCTCTGACTTTGAACTTGTAGGAATAGAGCACATTACACCCTTCTGATATACAGCTAGACTTTTTACTCTTATTTGATTGTTTTGATCATTAACAATTGCTAAACAGGCTTTTTAAAATTCTAATTTGTAATTTGTAAATAGGCTTGCGTTCGCATCTACTACTTGAAATAATTATTAAGGAGATTTCAACCACTGTCCTCTAGAGGATCCAAAGATCAGTAACTATTAGCTGAGTCAGATAAGAATCCAGTCCAAACCCTTGAGGGCATTAGGATGCTATTCCCAGTAATGCATGTTAGGACATGCATATACAAGGTAAAGCTGAATATGGTTTTCTTTAACCCATATTTGTGAAAATACATTAAGTTGCATGCAAATTATCATCTAAATCAGCTCTTAGATTCCATGAAAGGGGGAAATAAACTAAGCACAAAACCTCCCTTATTTTTTCTTTCGGATGAGTGTAATGAAAGTGTTGGCAATCCTTAGCTGTAAAGTGGTGTGTAATTGCTATGCACTTTTATAGGAGGAAGCGTAATTGACAGTATGAGAAACAGAAAGAATCATAGATGTGGGTGGAAATGAGATTACAAATGACTCAAAAGGGTGGCTGATTACTAAGTGCATCTCTGCCCCATAGCAAATAAAGATTTTTTTTTTAATATTATTATGATTCTGAATACTCCTCTTCCTGCCTTGTACACTTTTATAAGTTCTGTAAACATGGGACAATGAAAAAGAAACAATTGAACAATGAGACCATGAACATCCCTTCTGATTTTGATGAGTAAGCTACCCATAATCCTTTTATGCTTATAGAAAATAAACCTCAAACAACATTAGTATTTATGAAATGATACATCATCTTAGTCAGTGGTGGGATTCAGCTGGTTCGCACCACTTTGGCAGAACCAGTAGCTAATTTTTTGTTGCCCAGGCCCAGAATGGGCTTCCGGGAGCAGCATCCACACAGAGAACCGGTTGTTCACATATTTGAATCCCACCACTGATCTTAGTATAGTATACTGAGCCTCAAGCAGTTTACAGCATATATAATAAAAACAGTAGCAATAATAATAATAATAATGATGATGATGATGATGATGATGATGATGATGATGATGATGATGATGATGATGATGATGATGATGTAAGATCCAATCTGGGTCGGCCACTGGGTCCAGAGATATAGTCTTCAGAGGTTTCAGACTCATACTGAAGCCCATCTTCAGAGAACTTCTCTCTTCTGTAATGTATGCTTTACTTTTTAATAAAGTAAACTAAGTTTAGAATTGTGTTAAGGCACCAAAATAGAAACAGGGAGATTGTGAGTTCTAGTCCTACTTAGGAATGAAGCCAGCTGGATCAATTTGAGCCAGTCACTCTCTCAGCTCTAGGAAGAAGGCAAGGGCAAACCAGTTCCCAAAATCTTGCCAAGTGAACTGAAGGGACCTGTCCAAACAGTTATCAGGAATCAACATTGATTTGAAAGCACAAAGTATGTATACTACAGCATATAAAAAATGCACAGGTCCAGTCCATGCTGTTTCTAATGGTCCTCCAAATGAATCTGAAATTGTAGGATGACAGCCATGTTGTTGTTATTATTATTATTATTATTATTATTATTATTATTATTA
>NW_015388536.1:160288-162098 GCF_001527695.2 Protobothrops mucrosquamatus
AGTTCAATTGGAAATAATACTTTGCAATGTTTCTGTGCAAATGATTGATTTTTAGAGATCTTGGAATATTGACTGTGAAGATCTGTTGAAGTGTAATTCAACTTTCAGTTGGGGTCCTTGGTAAGATAGAGTTCCTTTACATGATATACTTTGAGACGTCATATGAATAAATATGGTCATGGCCCATTGTCAGAGTTTCATAGTAGATATGCAAATATCTGTGAAAGGATATTCGAGGTAGAGTTTCATGGGTGTGCATATGTGTCTCCCTATTTGACACTTATCCAAATTACAACCAAATGCCTGTATTATAATGCTTAATTAGGTAAGATTTCCACTTAATGGGACTCATGCTTATGCTCATCTGTCCAATACAAAAATAAATGGGGAGGGGGAGGTAATTGCCGTTATTTTTCTTTTTTAAAAAAAAATTACACTAAAGAATTATTTATCAAATTTAGAAACCACCTATCTCCCTCACAGAGCACCTCAAGGTGGTATACTTATAAAACATAAAAAAAACACTGTGGCTCACATGATTAGGATGCTGGGTAGGAGGTTAACAAGCCCACATTTGAGACTCCAGGGCTCTGTGGGATGAGGTGAACTCCCGTCCTTCACTTTAGCTCCTGGTAGGGACATGAAAGGAGCCCCCAAATGGGCATCCCCTGGGGAACAGTGATGTCACCGGCTAATCCTTTCAAGCCAGAAGCACTGTGGTGCGTCCAACATGTGATGCAATAAACATAAAAGATGTATATAAATATAAGGAGGCAATTCAAACCAGAATAAAATAATTAAAATTCGAGGTCAAAAAGGCGGGGGGAAATCTTCAAGGAACTAACCAGCCCTACGGTTGCATGCTAGGTCTTCAGACATCTCTGAAAGGCCAGGAAAGTGGGGGTCCTGTTTCTCTCTGGGGGGAGAGTGATCCAAAGAGTGGGGGTACTAGCAGAAAAGACTCTCTTCGTGAAGCCCACCATTAGAAATTCTTTAACTGACAGGCTCTACAGCATAGTCTCCCTGCCTGACCAGGTTGGATGGGTGTATGGATGTAATTTCATTCAACACATCATTTTACAGTATTGAGAAAATTAACTTGTAATGTTAGTTACTTGGAAAGATCTCACTTAGACTGAGATCTTAGACTAGTATAAACAAAAGGGGAAAAAACTATTTCAGCTTTAGACAAGTTGAGAATAAGAGAAATACAAGAAGCTTGTATACGCACAAGCTAATCTTAAAACAGAAGATTTCTGTACATATGTCATCTTTCTTTTCATTGATGTGCAGCGTTTCACAAGTAAAAAGAAAACAAAACAAAGAGACATTCTTTTTTTTTGCAGTGATTAGAAACTGGCTTTCATTCTCTGTTCAGGCTTTACATAATAAGGAAAATAAAATGCAAAAATTACATGATATTTTTAGAGGGGGAGATCATTATGCATAAATGAAAGAGGAGAAGGAAGAAGAGAAGGAGGTGGTAGAATCAATGTTAGGGCTACAAAAAACTCCATAGTATATATCAGGTTTAAACATTTCTAAAACTATCTGGTTCTTTGTGATCTGATTTTTAAGTTGAAATTATTACTTGGAGAGGTGACAGGTATACTGTATGTTTGGCCCCTAAACAAACTAAGTATTTTAAGAAGAGACTGGATATTCACCTGTCTGAGATGGTATAGGTTCTCCTGCTTGAGCAGGGGGCTGGACTAGAAGACCTCCAAGGTCCCTTCCAGCTCTATTCTATTCTATTCTAAGTTCTAAACAAACCATGCAAAAGCATTCTACATCAATTAACTACACATAT
>NW_015388536.1:164229-170552 GCF_001527695.2 Protobothrops mucrosquamatus
CTCTCTCTCTCTCTCTCTCTCTCTCTCTCTCTCTCTCTCTCTCTCTCTCTCTCTCTCTCTCTCTCATGGGGGAATGTGTGTTTATCTTTATATGCTGAGTGAACTGAACTTTGGCATTTTTGCACATTTAAAGTCATAATTTGAAATACCATTGTGGGCTGATTTAGCTGAACCTGTTTTCAAACCAGATAAGGAAGAATCTCTGAAATAGAGACAGTACTTTGCTACCCATTTTAAGGCCTAACTTATTGCCTGTAAGGAGCAGAGATGAAGAAAAATGAGTGAAAGCATAGAAGAACTGAAGGCCAAATTATTTCAAAGATTGGCAAAAAGAAGAACTGAATGGTATTTCCCCTGGGTTTAAGAAAGCAGATGTGAAGCAAAAAGGAGAAAATTTGACAGTGTTTTTTGTGTAACTTTTTTCTGAACAAAACAAATGCTTTGGAAATGATCGTGGGCTACTCAGAAATGAAATTATAGAACCATTGTATTTAAGTTTATTTAATTGGAATGTGTGCATAGATTGGTAAAGAATTGGGAAAAACAGAATGAATAGATATGGAATTTCTATACTAAGCTAAGGGACTTTAAACATTCAATTGTGGGAAGAAAATGCTATTTTTTTCCCTTTTTATGTAACTCCAAATACAATATTTCATTCTGTCACTCTGCTCACTTTAGCAACAATGCATAATCAGCTTAAATGTACCATTCTGTACATCCAGTTTCTGAAGTTTTCCCATTCAATTTGGGTTCTCTTTCTCAACAAAACAAAAATATCAAAACTTTTTTTATGGGTAAAATCCAATTTGCAAAAACAGTCCACTGTATCCTGCAGCTAGTACAATTCGGACAGAACACCTTGGACACTAGCATAACGGCACACTGTCCATCCAAAATATTATCCATGATTGCTCAAGATTAAAGGGAACTGAATAAGCAATAAATACAATGAAGAAGCAACATCAGTGGGTGAAAATACTTGCTGTGATCAATTGTTAACAGCCACAAAAATATATATGATTAAACTGTAAAACAGCAAGTCGGCAACCAGCAACTCAGCCTTAAAAAATTATTCATTTAACTGCCATGATTCTTGCTATGTTCTACCTTTTAGTACATAATCAGGCTTTTATTCAGCTAACTGCTTCTTTCCTTAACAAGCTATTCATCTGAAGAGGTTTCACAGCAGGATTCCCACTATGTAACTTCCCTTTGTGTACAATGAACATAGAAGACTCCCCTCCTTTGACAGTTACACATTTCCTTTAAATAAAAATTCTCAATGAGTTCACTGCCAGCAATTTTTGCTAAAGCTTTAGAAAATATTCTAAGGGAAAGGGAAGACAACTTTTAACTTTTGAGATAGATGTGCTCAATTATACCGGGGTGACGGATTCCAGAATAAATTCATCAGAACCTTGCTCTACTTTCTATTCTTAAATTATGTTTAAGTGAATAAGATATAATTAAGCTTTTTTAAAAAAAAATTCCATAGAACATGCAATTGACCAAGCTAAGCACAGTCCCTCCTCCTGCATAACTGAAAGCCATTGAAGCTGCACATTTTTAAAAAAAAGTTCAGTAATTAAAGAATCTAATAGATTGGGATAGCTTAATGTTTTCTGAGGGAACAGAAGAGAATGGAAACTTTTTCTGAGTAGGATGCTGTTGGGCTGTTTCAATATTTTATAGTTCGAAGAGGTAGGTGCTGACACCTAGCCTGCACAAACTACTGTTGAAAAAAAACACTTTTATTTAATGCCACATATTCCAAGGACACAACTTACTCTGGCACCACCAACATGCTCTGCAACCCTCCAACCATCCTAGATCTTTTCTCTAGATTTGAGGCTCTTTCTTGTTCAAATAGAAGCCCAGAACTAGAGTCACACTTGCCATTTGTTTGTCTCTGATTTCCCATACCTAAACCTTATTTATAAGATAAGGTAATGTTATCTAATCCAATTTAGGATATCAGTAATCATGCCTAACATGGGACCTTGGAACTCCAGGAAAAGAGCGAGATAGCAGAGGCAGCAATAAAGCTGTTCAGCTGATATAGAGGCATCATTGACTGAGAATCTTATTTTACTTTGTTTATAGTTATTTATTTTCTGGGAAATTCTTTTGCTCTCTTGAACACAGTTTTTCTCCATAGCGGACAACATTCCACTTTTTCATTACACTATTTTCATATGTAGCTTACCTAACTACACTATGTAGTCAGGTAAATTACATAGCTTGGTGATAGAAACAAAAGGCAATTTAGCTTAATATGACATGCTTTTTGAAGGTTTGCTTTGCTTCTCAGTTGGTATATTAAGAACAATAATTGAAATTATATACTTTTTAAAAATCTCTTCATATTTGTAATGATTATTTGTAATGATTAACTGGAGTCCAAATATCAGTCTTTAACTTCCTTTAATTCTTTTTTCCCCCCAATAATTTTAAGGCACTCTCTTTCCAAGGAAGTACTTATCAATCTTCATGTCATCAAAAGTGAAACAGCAACAATGCTTAACTACTATATAATGCCAAAAAATATTATGCAACTAATACATATGCAGACAGTAGAACCCTGGAAAAAGAACACTGGTCATTTATCAGAATTGTGGCTGGATTCATCTGTCAGTTTTACTTTTTATAAAGCTCACATTGTTTTCAAGCATATATTTGTTCCGTCCTATTCTGCAAATAGTTTTCCTTAACAAAGTTCTATATGAAAATATGTATGCTCTCTTTGGCATCACAAAAAAGAGGAAAAACATTTTTCTACAGAATTATCTCTAACATAGACACCATTTTCTACTATTTCCAACTAATACCTTTATTGTATAAATTTCCTTTAATATATATATTTCTATATGCAAGTTTTCCAATTGTGGATGTTCAAATGCAGCTTTTGAATTGAAAACTACATTGGTGCAGGATAAAAACTGAAGAATATTTTTGTTCCATTTACATATAAGAAAGAAAAGGTGTAATTTAGGGCTTATCTATATATCCCAGTTGCCCTGTTGCCTGCATGACCAGCAACCATTCTGGCCTCAATAAATGAACATTATCCATGTTACCTTTATTAATTTCCCACTCACGATCAAAGCAATCTCAGTAGACATTTTTCTGATCTACTGATGAAGTATATACAGTATCTCTGTTATGTCACTTAGAGTGCTGCTGCTTGCTTTAAGATAATGTGCTTCAGATTGCTACAGGCTAAGCCCAGGAATTCATTGACGACTTTGTAAAGGTAGTGGCATGGGCTCCTTTCCATATATTCAAGTCAGTGAGCTCCAGAAACCCATGAAAGTCAACACAACCACACAAGTCCCTATGCAAAACACACACATACAAGCATTCAGAGACTAATACTCACTGTTCACTACTCCACTCTTTCCCAATCCCAATACTCACTGCTCACTACTCTACATCCTCCTCCTGTTCACCCAAACTCTACTGTACTTATGAAGCCTCCTGTGGGAAAACAGTATCTCTTTCTATGTGCTTTAGGCTGCTTCATGAACGAACAGACAAGTCCATCCTTCTCTCCCAAACACCAGGTAGCTTGTTCTCTCACAATCTGGAATGCCCTTTCAATTGAGTCAACACTCACCATAGTTCTTTTAGACTCACAAATAAATAAATATATGTGTCCCAGGATAATGTTGCAGGATCCAATCTGAGTCAGTCACCGTGACCAGAGGTTTAGTCTTCTGAGCTTTCGGACTTGTGCTGGAGCCCATCTTCAGAGAATTTCGGGACATTCTATGCATAATATTTATATATTTGTGTGTGGCTTTTTAGTTGTTGATTGGGGTGTTAATGGCTGGTCTCATTGGCTGTTGTTTTCTTGTGCTGCCAAGTCCTCAGCTCCTCAGTACCTGATAAGCTGGTGGTAAATCAGTTCTCCTGTTGACTGACAAAGGGCTCATTTCCCAGGTTTCTATCATTTCCCTCTTTTCATCAAGGGAACACACACAACACACAACCAGGCACCACATAAGTACTATGTACAGAATAGCCAAAAACGCACATTCTGGTAAGAGGGAAGTTCCCTAAGGATATGCTCCATCACAAGTCCAAAGGTTTGGAAGACTAAACATCTGGTCCCAGTGACCAACCCAGATTGGATCTTTTAGAAAACTAACTTCATCATGAATATATTAACCCTACAATGACTGTTACTGTTTCCTGCTTTAAAAAAGTTTGTTTAAAATTCAACAGAAACATATTTATTTTTAATTATCACTTTTCTTCTCATGGCTTCATATTTTTCTCTGCCCTTTTTTTTTTTTTTGTTAACAAAACATCCTGGGATGCACCTTTTTCTAGTCACCCAAGATAGAAAGACTTTTTTTTTTCTCAGCTCCTAAATAGTGACTGGAAAAACAATGAAATAATACACTGCATTTATTAAAGCAAAAAAAAAAAACAGGGAAAAGTAGGAAGTTTAGGGGAAAATAATAGTTCAGGGGAAAATAATTACAGAAACACCTCTCCTCAAAGTTTCTGTAGGTTTCAAACAGCATCTTTCTATTTACAAAACAAAAGCTATAACCATTATGCTACTATGTACCACTAAGAGTACTTTGTGGTATTATGCACAAAAACTTTCCTATTTGTAGAATTTAAAACATTCTAATATCTGAACAAAAGTTGCTTATGGTCCAACTTGAGGAGGATATTTAAATATAGTTTCTTTCCTTTTCTGTTTAGTGTTTTTATCTAATAGGTATATATGTATAGATTCAATGTTGTTACCCATCCCAAACTACCAATATGGATCTAATCTAAATAAGTCATATAATAATAGACAGCCATTTGTCTGAAATGGTATAGGGTTTCCTACCTGGACTAGATGAGCTCCAAGGTCCCTTCCAACATTATTATTATAGTTATTATTATTATTATTATTATTATTATTATTATTATTATTATTATTATTATTATTATTATTATTATTATTATTACTCTGTTGTCTAAAACTTTTTTGAAACATTAAAATATTTTATATAAGTGATTAACATTTGAGCTATATATTCACTCTCTTGTAAAAAGAGATGTTATATGATTTGAAGGTGAGGAAAGATTATTCCAAGGTGCAAAACATATTAATCTACTCTCTGATGGGGTTTAACTACATATGTCATGTAAATAATTAATCACATTATTCACTGAACAGAAAAACTAAGGTACATTGTGTTACTCTCTATATTATTTATCCCTGAAGAATTTGTCTGGGAAATGATTCTTCTTACCAGGTTTCCCTGAAAATAAGACTGGATCTTATATTAATTTTTGCTCCAAAAGACACATTATAGCTTATTTTCCTGTTAGGTCTTATTTTGGGGAAAATACGGTACTAAATGCATCCATCTGGCTCACGATCTTAACTGGAACTTATTTTTGGGGTGGCGCTTATATTATGAGCATCCTGAAAAATCATACTAGGGCTTATTTTCCAGTTGGGTCTTATTTTCTGGGAAACACAGTAGTGTCAGATCTTCCTATGATCTTTTCATCTTGACAAAAGATAAAAAAAAGGAAAAGAAGAACATTTCAATAATTGGCAGCTATATTAATTAGTCAACTATAAAGATTCTGTTTACAAATTTGATAAATGTTAGATCAATAAGCCAAGAAGACTAGCCTTTTGTTCATGGCTCTATTTTTATGAAATGATTCCATAACAAGGCATGTACAATGTTCCCTATATATCTCCCTCCATATAGGTTTTAAAAACTTAAATGTTGGCTGGAATTGACAGTATAACAACAAGTCTTAATTATTGGCCCTTCTCATTTGAAACATGAGGACTTAAATACTAACACATGTAGTCCTCATTTAGTTACTGCCACATTTGGAAACTGTTCACAGTTACAATATTGATGAAAAGGTAACTTTACAACCAATCATCACATTTACAACCTTTGCAAAGGAAAAGAAGCAAAGGAAAGCTGAAGTAACATCATAAGTACAGTTACAGCTTCACTTAATGATTACTTCACTGAATGACCAAGTTGCCAATCCCAATTGTGGTAGCTAAACAAGGACTACCTAAACAAGGATTACCTATATATCTAATATAAAGCATGGCATTCTTAGTTTTCTTCTCTCCTCATTCTCTTTTACAATAGGGTGAAAAATTGTCCTTCTGGCATACTTGGAAATCTATATTCTCTATAGATTACAGAATTAGTACGATCACTACTTCAAAAGAAATACAAATAGTGCTGATATTATTTCTGTTTGGCACAAAAAGGTTCCCAGAATGACTAGACAGATAATAAGATGCAGGGGAGATTGTCTCAGAAGTG
>NW_015388536.1:171777-173237 GCF_001527695.2 Protobothrops mucrosquamatus
TCATTCTCTTTTACAATAGGGTGAAAAATTGTCCTTCTGGCATACTTGGAAATCTATATTCTCTATAGATTACAGAATTAGTACGATCACTACTTCAAAAGAAATACAAATAGTGCTGATATTATTTCTGTTTGGCACAAAAAGGTTCCCAGAATGACTAGACAGATAATAAGATGCAGGGGAGATTGTCTCAGAAGTGGTGTTGAAATGGTAAGATGTTTAGAAAATAGCAAGAAGACAATAATGCAGACTTTGTTTATATAACTCCAATATTTCTATCTATGGCAGTCCTATAAAGTTCCTGTTTGTAAATCTTAAACTGGTCTTATAAATATATTGTTCAATATAAAATATCTGTCCTATTAAAAATGGATTTTTAAATTCCTTCTAGAGTTACTTATTACTTAATTGATCAAATTAATGTAGCTGCCCAATCATCATGTCATGTAGAGTAATGTAGAGTTAAAAACATTTTTTTAAAATTAAATGTAATAAAAAAAACCACTGTACCAACATCAACTTCAAATAACCAAAAATAATCAGAAACAATCAAGACAGGTATAACACATCCAAAACCATTGTCTAGGTTAAAAAAAAAAGAGAGAGGAGGGGGGAAAGGTAATCAGAGTCTTTCAAATGCAGGCAGGGTTGGGGCCATCTGGATCTTGGTAGAAATGCTGTTCTATGGGTCAAATGTAACAACAGAGAAAGTACATTTCCTCCATCCTGCCAGAATACATAATATGAAATAAGCAGTGCAACTCAAATATGCCTACTCTGTCAGATCTTATCACAGACATATATAATTAGAAACAAATAATCAGCCTCTCTGCCATGAAGAGTTTTATAGATGATACAGATAGTCCTCAGTTAACAATGGCAACTAGGTAGAAACTTCCATCACTAAGCAATATTGTTTTAAGTGTGAAATCTGGTGACCATGCTACTTAGCAAGAACAGTTCTGGCATTTGTGGTTGCTGTTATTAAGGGAATTCCCAGCCATCATTAAGCACAATATCACATGGTCAACATATGTGACCTCCTGCTAGCTTCTGTATTGACTTGTTTGTTGGAAATCAGCAGGTTGCAACTGACAATCATACAACTGTGGGCTTCTGTGATGTTGTAATTGCAAGCCAGTCAGCAAGTACACAGATCATGATCCCATGACCTGGGGACACTGTGATGGCCAGAACTTTGAGGAATTGTTGTATTTACAACTCATTCAGTGCCATCATAAATGATTGCTGAACAAGTGCTTATTAAGCAGGGAACACCTGCAAACAACACCTTGAATTGCACCCCAAACATAACACCATAGCAGATTATGTCAAATGCACTAAATCAATATTTGAGTGTTCCTCTTACTTGATTCCCTGCACACACACACACACACACACACACACACACACACACACACACACACACACACACACACACACACACACACACACACACA
>NW_015388536.1:173696-183268 GCF_001527695.2 Protobothrops mucrosquamatus
TATAGTACTGTAATACATTTCCAGTGACCACATGTTTCAAAACCATCCTTTCCTTTCCTTTCTTATCCTTCTCAGTTGCTATGGAAACTATGTTACTGAAATGGGCGGGGCAGCACGACAGCTAGCAAAACAATACTTTTACTAAATGTTATATCTATTGGCAAATCTTCAAGCAAAGTCTAATCACAGTTTAACACTCTTTCCTTAAGTACAGTATTCTATTTGCAGCTTTTATAAGTAAAAAATATTTTTTTCTTCTCTATAGAAAGCGGAAAGATCAACAAATCAAAGATATTGCTAATTTCTCTCTTCATTATTTAACCAAGAGTTTGGGCACTGCAAAACTGACAGATTTGCAAAGCTGCAATCCTATGTACATGTGGGCACATAGGCACACACACACACACCTACCCACCCACCCATACACACAAACACACACACACAAACACACACACACACACACAAAGACATTTCTGACCCTTAAGGTGTTCAGCTCTGAATATATGAATTGGAAAAATACATACTGGCCCATGTTGTGCAAATAATAATAATAATAATAATAATAATAATAATAATAATAATAATAATAATAATAATAATAATAATAATAATAATAATAATAAAGTTGGAAGGGACCTTGGAGGTCATTTAGTCTAACCCCCTGCTCAGGCATTTCGGACAAATGTGTGATGCATATTCAGAACTAGTCAGAGAATTGGGTTGGGAGAACCATTTGGCTTGGCTCTCAAATTCAAAGTAGCATAACCTCTTCTTTTAAGTAAAATAGTTCTTAATACTGTATGCAAGTGGAGGCAGGATTTGGATTTCTTTTTAAATTGTTCTACTTTGATTCATTTGGAATTTGTGCTCCAAAACCAAACAACTTTTTTTATAATGGAAGATTATGTCTATCTAAGAACTTCTGAATCTAATGATTCTGTCCAGAATTCTTTCTGGGTTACCTGTAAAGGTCCTTTGTGGGCTTTGTTGCAAGGATGAAGGTACTCTGCAGTTACATCAGGACGGTGGCATAAGGGATGGAGCCTAAATGGAGATTGAGTCAGTTACAGAGATCCATTCATATATCTTCTTACACTCCAATAGGTTATGTACTCTACTGCCCAATTTATAAGTTATCATCTCAGCAGGACAGATGGGCAAATATCCTAAAGCAATGCAGCCCAGAGTGGATTTGGCCAAAGTTCACACATGGCCTACATATTGCTCACCTGTGTACTATGGAGCAATTAATGATCCACTGATCTGATAGTAGTTAACTTTCCTTTTTATAGGGAAGATAGCATGACAGCCCTATCCTTTCCATCTCAAAATCAATTTACGGACAAATATTTCCTTTATTGAAAAGCTGATGTCTTTCCTATTATTTATGCAGACAATTTAGATGCAACAAGCTTTTATATCAACCAGATTTTAAGCAATGGCAGCCTGATATAACTCTTTCCCACATAAACCTAGATGGAATCTGCTTCACTCTACAGATTACACACTTTCTCTCTTTTTTATGCTGCCACAGCTAGTAGATTCCTAGTGCTCCGGGGGTTCAGACAAGAAATCTGCAGAGAAAATGACTGTAATTTAGCAGGGCTTCTTTTTGCTTCACTTTCTGTGAGCATCTGCTGAAGCGACACTAATTGTAGAACAAGGCTTTACCTTAGGGGTCTTCACAGAGGGGAATGTCCATTACTGAAGATTTACTCTCTCTGTTTCTTGACCTTGATGGGTGGGAGAAGGAGCTAAGAAATAAGGTGGATGGTAGCAAAGAAATGGAGTTGGTATAGTGAACGGATATTCAAGAAATCTCAAACTGAGATATATTTTATATATCTTGATCTATATAATTCCCTTTAAAACAAAACAAAAAACACCATTTACATCAAGATGAGAAGTTCTCTGTTTAAGCCACAGTGGCCGAGTTAATCAAATTCCACACCCGGAACAATTTAGAGGTTACAGAAATAGTATCTAAGTTAAGTGGATGAGATTACACAACTGTCAAATGTAGTCAGCAGTTTAAAACAATTCTTTCAATAATGCCAGTTGCCCTAAATTGTCAAGCAGAGCTAAATGTGGTTATGCCCTGATTAATATCATTTTTTCCTGTTCTCCTCCCAACCCTTTTGTTTATATCTTTATCATTTTTCCCAATGCAGGATTCTGGAGACTGGATGGCATACTTTGAATTGGCTTAATAAGGAATCTGCATTTTTTGTTCTTATGGAAAATTTGTAATTTGATTCCGTGTGTGTGTGTGTGTGTGTGTGCGCGTACATACTGTACATCATACATATATACTCTATTCATATATACACAGAGATACTTATATACACATGTGTTTGCATATATGAATCTTATAAACACAAGAGATACTTATATGCATGTGTGTTTGTAATATTGAAACATATATAAGAAACTCATTTAGGTTTTACTTGATGAAGTTCTCCTCCTTTCTCCCTCTCCTTTTCCTTCACCTTCACCTTCAGCATAGTATACTACATGTAAGTATATGATTTGAATGGTCAGTCTTCTTACCATGTCCCTGAGAACTGTAGTGTTCAGATTTGTTGATTTCTAAACACTTTCATAAAATTACAGTTCTGAAGATTTCATAGGAATGAGAACAATGGTTGAAAGAGTCCCAGTTAGCATGAGCCAACTGTCTCAAAATTAATATTTTGGGAATAGACTGTTTTTAAATATTAACATGTATCTTTTAAGACAGAAAGAGATCTCATCTGGCTAAAAACATTAGAAATTTAGAATATAAAATGCATTCTTTCAATTCCTGAAATATGCCCCTAGTTACCATGGAGCCCTATTATCTATAATGCAGATTTCACTATGCTGATCTATATAAGGTTTTTGAAAAAAAAAATAGTTAAAGCATAAAGCAATGTTTAAAAAAATCTGTTTCCTTAAAGTGACAATGCTTTTGAGCTTACTCTGAATCCTGGAAAGTTTTGGCATCCTTCTGGAATGTTTTCCCACATTCCAGTCTAGCCTACATCCTGGAAGTTTCTGGTAGTGTCCTGTCCAAGTATTAATCAAATCCAGGCCCCTTAAATTTCTGAGCTCAAACTAGTGCTGCCTCTCTTGAGACCCTGTCTCCTAGCAATCTCCTGTCCACCCCTATTTTTTTTGTGTCATGTTTCCTAAAGTCTACTCTGTCCTATCTCTGGTCTGTATCCTCATGGCCTAGAGCATTGAAGAAGCATCGTCACCACTTTGATATTACTATCACTGGTGCCGTATTAGTAATATGGTAGCATATAACTATTACTGAAGACTGACAATCTCTCAGAATGTATTTGTCTAATGCAATTATAGGAAGCAACAGTTTTGTAACATTCAAAGTCTTTATAAAGGATCATAGAACATAGAATAAGAGAGTTGTAAAGGACAAATTCTTTAGATAAAATTCACACACCACATGCCCTAATGTTAACAGCTTGTGTAACAAACTGGGCCCACTGAGATTTGTTCAATAAACTGTAATTAATCTATGCTTTGAAACAGACCACAGAATTGTAAAAAACATGCCATCTAGTGTAGGTATGAGTAATCTTTCTAGTTTCAAAGACTGCATGCAGAGATGACACACAGTTATTACTCTTTCTCCTTTCCTGCTACGTCTCTACTTTTCTCCTCTTGTTCTTTTTTGGTCATATTCTCTTTATGTCTTTACAGCCTTCTTCTCATTCATAAGTATATAAATTACGATTTTGGCTGCACTCCTTTGCAAAGCACAATCAGCTGCAATTCCACAATGATCATGGTAAGTTCAGATGCAAATGCCAAAACAGACCTTTTGCTTAACCTGGAATAGTTGGGAACTGGAATAGTTGGTAAAGTGGAAATGAAGGCAATGTATTGTGAGGCTCTGTTAGCAAGAACAATCAGTTGGAAAGAGACTATTTAGAGATGTATAACCTTCAGCAATAGCAAAACCAAAACCAAGCAATGTCAGGCCCATCGTAGCACTAAATCAGCATCAATGATGAAGATGAGGGGATCTGGTAAGGGGAAAATAGGGGTGCTCATGAAAAACAGCAGAAAGGATCTTTAAGTCTTACATTCTATACAGTGTTTTTGTCATACAAACTTTTGTTGTGCACTTCCTTTCAGAGTTAGGCTTTCCTGGATTTAAATCATGCTCATTCTAAACTTACTTTGGCAATGCTATGAGTTTTTAACATTTCTTAAACCTGCAATCCTGGAAACAGAAGATGCTCTGTCAATCTTCCAGACCCTCAGAAACCAGGCCATGCAAATGAACGAAGGCCCATCCGTGCATGTGCAGGATCCAGGCAGCGTGCAAAACCACACACTTCTCCTAGACCACTGGAAAAACCTCTCTTTACAGATCTGATCTCTTGCACTCAAAAGATTGGGGGGGGGGGCTGTTGTAGGCCATGTGGTTCCTCTCAACAAATAGACTGTTTTAATGATGTATTAAAACATCTCAAAGTAGTAATTGTATGCACAGTATGAATTGTTTCCTTATTAGTAACTATTTCTGAGTTTGCCAAAAAATAATGTAACAAAAAAGCTATAGAGGTAGGAATCTTTTATGTAGAACCAGAGTAAAGGCAGTAAACACCATCCAAAAAGACTGTACACTATTGGGTGATTTTAAAAGATTTATTTTAGCAGCATAAGCTGCTTAAGATTCACAATCTTAATCATTCAGACCACCCATCTTTAAAACCCTTTTTGTGTTGACCAGGCAACAAAAAGACATGGGAAATCCCTTTATAATGCTCTTTGAGATACATTCTGATGGAATGGCAAGTGGACCTGTCTTCCCTCCAGCTTTCTCTTTGATGGATTACCTCAGCTTGATTATTAGGTTACTTCAGTTCAACAAATTTCTATCAAAGGGACAACCACTAAAGTTTGATACTTATGACATGACTAATGCACAGGGGTTATAACAATTTTATTGGATGCATATTTTCAAGAGTTCTCTAAACTCTTGCACATGCATTGTTTTGGGGTGTTTTTTTTGTCCAGTGCATTTTTTAAAAAAACAAAACAAAACTATTTTCAAGCTATTTATTTATTTATACTTAGTATTGCTTAACTGCCCATCTCACTTGTATTGTCCTATAACAATAGTCTCACTTTCTTTTTATATATATTTAAATAAGCGAGGAGCAAGGGTGGAAGAACCCGTGAAACATTCAAGGTTGTGATCTGGAAGGAAAGAGAAATGGTCAAACTCTTATGGCTAAACATTTGATCTTGGTAGATGTTGACTTCATGGTGTTGCATGGTTTTTATTCCCAGTACTGGACACACAATAATGGACCACCTAATATCAAACAGTTTTAGCTTAGTCTGAGTGCAACGTTTTTAAATATATATATAATTTGATGCCACAGCATTCATACACATTAAGTAATCCGTCAAAAGAAGATTGAGAAATATATATTCCACTTTCCATCTGGATCAGTGGTGGGATTCAGCCAGTTTGCAACAGTTCAGCAGAACCGGTGGCTAATTTTTTGTTGCCCAGACCCAGAACGGACTTCCAGAAGTGGCATCCACACAGAGAACCGGTTGTTCACATATTTGAATCCCACCACTGATCTGGATGCTTATGTGACATACAGGATACAGACAGGTACACACACAAATATTTATATGGCATATCTATCTATCTGTCTACATCTTCTAGGCCAGCCCTTCTTGTGATGTTTTCTTCATATGGTGAAGAATTTTAGAAGACTTGAAATGTTTCACACTCTTTTTTGGCCACAGTGTTAATTGCAATAAAAATATTATATAAGTACAGTATTGGTTTTGATTTTTTTTTGTATCAGGAATATTTTGGTATCCGTGGAAGAAAAGCCTAATAGCAGGTGGTTTATGTATTTTCCTTCTGACTGTATAAAACTGTCCTACCATAAATAGGAAACAATTTACTGCAATTTTATAAACATCCTAAATTGCAAAGGGATGATTAACTTACATGACCCAGGAATCACATACCTAGTAGCCACTAAATGTATTCGCAAAGGCTTGCTTATGTGAAAATTTACTGGGGAAATTAGGGTAACAAGTAGCATTGTCAAGCAATCATTTCATTTCTAGCCCAAAGATTGTTCTTCTGATTACCTTCATTTTGTGTATTTGGCACAGCAACATTAGTAAAGGCAGATTTTTAAATAGAATCCCTCACTAATTTTAATGTCTATTGAAAACTAGATATTTACCAGCCAAAACAGTTACAGCTCAGAGCTTACTGTAAGCCACAGGGGTTCATGAGAAATCAAAGCAGAGGAAATTTTAGAGATATATTTGAGAATAGTCACAGCAAGGAAACATACCAGCACCCCGTTAAATGTGATTCACACAGTTTCAGTCATCAAACCACAGCTCTAAAATTTCAGCCCCCAGAAGGAAAGCCACCTCTCACACAGTAGCAATTATTTGGAGATAAAGTTACTTCGCAAAATTTTCTAAATGCTTTTTGCCTCTGAAAATAATGACAATTGCTGATAATTTGTAAATAGAAAAAAGGGCAATTAACTGAGTCACTATAATCTATATTTGAAGGTGAAATGTGAGACTAAGAATATGATAATCTACACTCTTCCTACATCCAACCACATTTCACTTTCTCGATTCTTGTGCCATTAAAGAACTCCCACACTTTTCAACTGCTTTTATGAAATCTCACTAATGAACTGTTAAATCAGTATACAGCAAATATTTTTTTCAACTCCCCCCCCCCCTTGCAGGAACCCTTTCCATGCTGACTTGCCTGGAAGAAATCCTTTTATAAATGTTTCAGTGCATTTCAAAACATTAGTTTCTGGAACTTATTTGGTTTAATGGAGCTCATGAGCCTATGAGTTTCCTGCTACTGTTGCATGGGAGATATTTTAGCAGTGGGTAGCCACCATTTTCCTTCAAGGAATAGTCTTCATATAAGAGTCTTCATTCCTTATTGAGGAACTAATACATTACTATCACAGCAGGTGGCAGCACATGGCAACAAAGGCTGATCTTAAGAAAAATAAGCAGCATCAAACCTGGTTAGTACTTGGTTAGGAGACCAGTGGGGAACCCCAGACTGTAGGCTGGATTGGGAAATTAAAACGGAAAAAAACCCTAAGAAGGTGGCAATGATCAATCACTTCTAACTGTTCTTGAAATATATCAATAAGGACATTATCCTTATCACTAGGAAACGAGCTTGGTCCCTAAATTATATGTATGTGTGTTTGCCTGTTTATGCAGGCACAAAGAAGAATGATATCCATTTCTAAATATGGTATGGCTGGGTTAGAGTACTGGAACAGTCCTCACAGTACAGGTAGTCCTTGGATTATGATAACAGTTGGGACCAGAATTGCCATAGTTAAGAAATGCAATTGTAAAGCATAATGTCATGTGACCACATCACTTAGCAATGGCAGTCCCAGGTTGGCATTGTAACCAGTGGTGGGATTCAGCCAGTTCGCACCAGTTCGGTAGAACCGGTGGCTAGGTTTTTGCTGCCCAGGCCCAGAATGGACTTCCTGAAGTGGCATCCACAAATAGAACCGGTTGTTCACATATTTGAATCCCACCACTGATTGTAACCCCAGATGTGTGAGTCATGAAGCAGAAACAGGTGGGAGTTCAAGGTAAGGAGCCCAGGGTGGCCACAGAGGGAGAGTGAGGGTCTGGCAGGGACAGCACAGGCCATGTGCAAGTTGAGGGAGGCCAGGGAAGGTCTGGGAAAACTGGCTGAGGCTGAACATGGGTAGAAGGGCTATAGAAGGGGGGGGAAAGTAAAAGTAACTTACCATAGCAAGCTTCCCCATTGCTTTTGCTTGTGGGAAGCTGGCAAGGAAGTTCAGAAATGGCAATTACATGACATGTCATATTTGCAAGCCAGCCACTCAAGCACCCATTACATGATCATGATCACAAGACTGCAGGAACCTTAAGGACTGATTGTATATCAATTTGTTCAGCATCACTGTAACTTTGAACAAATGGATGCAAGGGGAGAATTACCTTTATCTCACATGGAATTCCAGTGCAAAGCCAGTCTTTTTATTCTCTTTCCACATTTCCCATGAAAGATTGGTCATCTTACTGCCGAATCTCTAACCCCATTAAAAAAAAACCAGGCTTGATTTTGAATTAATAGTGCACCATCTATATTATACATTACATTTTTAAAAAAAGAGATACCAGAGAAAGCAAACTAGGGAGCTATTTTTCAGACAGCATTTTTTAAGATGAGATCAGGAAGGGGGGGGAGAGATTTGGGGGAGAGCCAGTACAGAATAGGTTTCAGAGCCATCTACTTTTATTATTTTCTATGATTTCTAGGGTTCTTTTTTTCATTAAAACAAGGATGTGTGCTTCGGTGTATTAAGGGCAGAAGATAAATAAATTACATTGTACCTGCATATTTGAATGCAAAGATTTGCATGAATTGCATGGACAAAAAAATGATCGTCAGAAACCATCACAAAGGGATGGGGGAAGATTACATCAATCAGATTTTCAGTCGGATGACTTAGTTATAGCTGGAAATGGAAGTGTTATTTCCCAGATGAAAAGCGGGCAAGCTAAAAAGAAGAGAAGAAGAAAGGTCTCTATAAGTGATAACTTAGACAATCCAAATGACATTGCTGGAGAGATTGTGATAAAGGTGGTTCATTAGTTTACATCTATCACTTACATTGCTCTGATAGCATGTAAATGACTGTATAATCCTTATCACATTCACACACAAAACAAATGTATTTTGAGGGAACCAGGATAGAGAGAATTGAAGGTCAACAAGCAAATTTCTTACTGACTTGGAGCTTAAATCTAGGTTTCTAAGGCCCCAATTGTAAGATTCCATTTTCTCTTGGGGACTTACTGCTCAGCTTCATATGCTGGTATTAGTTCTTTATGAGATGGGGACTTCTGGACTCTCTTACATTGTGCTTAGATGTTATCAATATTCTAGCAAAAAGTGATATTTCATCTACCCTTTCTAGAGACAATACTTGTTCTAGCCATGATCTAACTATATCATGACAGAACTAAAACTGGGCACATTTCTTTGTAGTAATTTTATTTTCTGCTGCAATCTCACACTGTGTCTTGTGTAAGAATCAGGAAGGCAACCTTAAAGTACTAATATATACAAAATACATCAATCATCATACACCTGCAAGGTGCATTTATATAACATATTAAGCTAACATGGAGCCAGCTAATTTGTGGTCAGTGTGTTGTGCCAACAGTATGGTAGCATTGGCACATTATCATTATGTATGAATATACAGGTAACATAATATCGTAGCTAGAAATAATTTTAGTAAAAGTTCAATCTACTTTACCTTTTCATTATTGTGAAACAAAAGCCCAACCAAAACAGAATTGTTTTAAAAATACTATGAAGTATATAGAAATGAGTAGGAAATAAAACAAGAGTTTAGAGATTGCTACATGCTATATGAGTCTAATACCTTGAAAACACTAAAGTCAGGCACCACATAGTTTCATTAAAATTTCTTGACAGATAATTTTTTTTGATGATGTGGTATCAAGCT
>NW_015388537.1:0-24495 GCF_001527695.2 Protobothrops mucrosquamatus
GGAAGCGGACCATTCAAACAATACTTCTCTAATTTTGTGACAATGCTTTTAAAAATACATTGCAACGCTATAGGAGAAGAAAGGCCAGTTCTGATGAATGAATTGTTACTTCCTTTTGAGGTGATAAAATTTGGCTTTGAAAACCAGTAGAAGTATTAAGCCCAATAGAATTCAGAGGGGTATTGTGAATATATGAACTTGTTTCCATTCGTGTGTGATTTTATTTTCTCAAAAATTCCATGACATTCTAGAAAATGTTGGCACTTGCCCAAATCCAGTGGAATTTGCAGAAAACCATGAGTGGGATTGCGGGTTACGTAATGGGATTGTGCACAGTCTGAACTGAACAATCTGTTGTAAGCTTTAATGTAATTGGGTTTATTTGCCAGGCTTGTGTGATTGCTTTGATGTCTACAATATATGTGCATATATATTGTGCAAATAATGCATATAGAGTCCGTGGGGGATAGCTTTTGAAGCAGCTCTGTAAGCCTAGCAAAGGACCCACCTGATTAATTAATGATAAAATGCATTATGAACCACCTATTTAAATCCTTTGCTCAGCCTTGATCCTGAATGATGCCACTTACAGTATCCTCAGCATAGTTCTGAGGTTGTCCTCAGGGTGACAGCACAAATCCTCCATATTTTTTTACTTTCAGTCCACTCAAAAGGATGCATAGAGCCAAACTGGACAATAAACTGCTCCAGAGAGTTGTGCACCATTGTATAATGATGTCACTGTTCCAACAACTGGTGTAAGTTTCACACCACAAACCTGCTGTCCTAAGGAGCTGTTTCATTCCACTGAACAATAGGGCTTCCCTGTCTATATGTGTAAATTAACCAGTGCACATTTTATGCAATGTATGTTCTTTTTTTTTAATGACGACGGAGGAGATCATGGTCTTCTCTCCCTTGTCAAAACAAATAGACACCCTGTTTGAGATCAGTAACTTGGGTGGTGTTTCTACCTATGCAATATTGAAGAAAATGGGTTCTGTCTAAGTTCATGGCCTTTCGTTGTTAGTTGCGAAGTCGTGTCCGACCCATCGCGACCCCATGGACAACGTTCCTCCAGGCCTTCCTGTCCTCTACCATCTTCTGGAATCCATTTAAGCTCACACCTACTGCTTCAGTGACTCCATCCAGCCATCTCATTCTCTGTTGTCCCTTTCTTCTATTGCCCTCAATCTTTCCCAGCATTAGGCTCTTCTCCAGTGAGTCCTTCCTTCTCATTAGGTGGCCAAAGTACTTGAGTTTCAACTTCAGGATCTGGCCTTCTAAAGAGCAGTCAGTGTTGATCTCCTCTAGGACTGACCGGTTTGATCGCCTTGCAGTCCAGGGGACTTGTAGGAGTCTTCTCCAGCACCATAGTTCAAAGGCCTCAATTCTTTTGTGCTCAACCTTTCTTATGGTCCAACTTTCACAGCCATACATTGCAACTGGGATAACCATGGCCTTGACTATATGTACTTTTGTTGGCAGGGTGATGTCTCTGCTTTTTAGTATGCTGTCTAGATTTGCCATAGCTTTCCCCCCCAGGAGCAAGCGTCTTTTAATTTCTTGGCTGCAGTCTCCATCTGTGGTGATCTTGGAGCCCACTACCTCCATTTCTTCCCCATCTATTTGCCAGGAATTGAGAGGGCCGGATGCCATGATCTTGATTTTCTTAATGTTGAGTTTCAAGCCAACTTTTGCACTCTCCTTCTTCACCCGCATCAAGAGGCTCTTTAGTTCCTCTTCACTTTCTGCCATTAGAGTGGTATCATCTGCATATCTTAGGTTGTTGATATTTCTCCCAGCAATCTTAATTCCAACTTTTGATTTATCTAGCCCTGCCTTTCTCATGATGTGCTCTGCATATAAGTTAAATAGGTAGGGCGACAGAATACAGCCTTGCCGGACTCCTTTCCCAATTTTGAACCAATCAGTGGTTCCGTGTCCAGTTCTCACTGTTGCTTCTTGACCCGCATATAGGTTTCTCAAGAGACAAATAAGATGGTGTGGTACTCCCATCTCTTTAAGAACTTGCCACAATTTGTTGTGATCCACACAATCAAATGCTTTAGCATAGTCAATGAAGCAGAAGTAAATATTTTTCTGGAACTCCCTAGCTTTCTCCATGATCCAGCGTATGTTGGCAATTTGATCTCTAGTTCCTCTGCCTCTTCGAAATCCTGCCTGTACTTCTGGAAGTTCTCGATCCACATATTGCTGGAGTCTAGCTTGTAGGATTTTAAGCATAACTTTACTTGCATGTGAAATGAGTGCAATGGTGCGATAGTTTGAACATTCTTTGGCATTGCCTTTCTTTGGAATTAGAATGTAAACTGACCTTTTCCAATCCTGTGGCCATTGTTGAGTTTTCCAAATTTGCTGGTAAATTGAGTGTAGCACTTTTACTGCATCGTCTTTTAAGATTTTGAATAGCTTAGCTGGAATACTGTCACCTCCTCTAGCTTTGTTGTTCCTCAGCTTTCCTAAGGCCCATTTAACTTCACATTCTAGGATGTCTGGCTCGAGGTCAGTGACCACCCTATCATGGTTATCAGGGACGCTAAGCTCGTTCTTGTATAGTTCTTCTATGTAATTTTGCCACCTCTTCTTAATCTCTTCTGCCTCTGTTAGGTCCCTGCCATTTTGGTCCTTTATCATGCCCATCTTTGCATGAAACGTTCCCTTCATATCTCCAATTTTCTTGAAGAGATCTCTGGTTCTCCCTATTCTGTTGTTCCCTTCTATTTCTTTGCATCGTTCATTTAAAAGGGCATTCTTATCTCTATAGCTATTCTCTGGAATTCTGCATTCAATTGGGTGTATATTTCTCTTTCTTCCTTGCCTTTCGCTTCTTTTCTTTCCTCAGCTATTTGCAAAGCTTCCTCAGACAGCCATTTTGCTTTCTTGCATTTCTTTTTCTTTGGGATGGTTTTAGTTGCTACCTCTTGCACAATGTTGCGAACCTCCATCCATAGTTCTTCAGGCACTCTGTCTTTCAGATCTAATTCCTTAAATCTATTTGTCACCTCTACTGTATATTTATCAGGGATATGATTTAGTTCATACCTGAGCGGTCTAGTGTTTTTCCCTACTTTCTTCTATTTAAGCCTAAATTTTGCAACGAGAAGCTCATGATCTGAGCCACAGTCAGCTCCTGGTCTTGTTTTTACTGACTGTATAGAGCTTCTCCATCTTTGGCTACAGAGCACATAGTCAATCTGATTTCTGTGTTGACCGTCTGGTGATGTCCATGTGTAGAGCCATCTCTTGAGTTGTTGGAAAAGAGTGTTTGTTATGACCATCGTATTCTCTTGACAAAATTCTATCAGCCTGTGCCCTGCTTCATTTTGTACTCCAAGGCCAAACTTGCCTGTTATTCTGTTTATCTTTTGGCTTCCTACTTTAGCATTCCAATCCCCCATGATGATAAGGACATCATTTTTTGGTGTTGATTTTATAAGGTGCTGTAGGGCTTCATAGAACTGGTCAATTTCATCCTCTTCAGCACCAGTGGTTGTGGCATAGACTTGGAGTACTGTGATATTGAATGGTTTGCCTTGGATTCACACTGAAATCATTCTGTCATTTGGGGGATTGTATCCCAGTATTGCTTTTCCTACTCTTTTATTGACTATGAAGGCTACTCCATTTCTTCTGAGGGATTCTTGCCCACAGTAGTATACCTGATGGTTCTCTGAATTAAATTCACCCATTCCTGTTCATTTTAGTTCGCTGATTCCTAAGATGTTGATGTTCAGTCTTGTCATCTCTTGTTTGACCACATCCAGTTTGCCTTGATTCATGGATCTTACATTCCAGGTTCCTATGGAGAAAAGATCTTTACAGCATTGGACTTTCCTTTCACCACCAGATGCATTCAAAGCTGAGTGTCCTTTCGGTTTTGGCCCAGTCGCTTCACTCTTTCTGGCGCTACTAGTACTAGCCCTCTGCTCTTCCCCAGTAGCATATTGGACACCTTCCGACCTGAGGGGCTCATCTTCCAGCGTCATATCTTTTTGCCTTTTGGTACTGTCCATGGGGTTTTCATGGCAAAGATACTGGAGTGGATCTCCAGTGGATCACATTTTGTCAGAACTCTCTGCTATGACCTGTCCATCTTGGGTGGCCCTGCATGGCATAGCTCATAGCTTCATTGAGTTACGCAAGCCCCTTCGCCAGGACAAGGCAGTAATCCATGAAGGATTACTTTACAGTACTGTAAAACTACACTGTTTAGTACACTGGATGACTCAAGGATGAAAAATTCTGGTAAATTTCAATCTTTGTAAATTTCTGCCTTTGACATTGTGACCTTAAATTGAAAAGTGAATGTTTCCCCCCAAACCCTGTAAGTTATTAACTAGTATTACAAGAATGTGAAAAGGGAGAGAGAAATGAAGAATAAGAATGCAAGTGGATTTCTGGAATGTATAAAACCCTTAAGGCAGCATGAATGTACTGATTTTAGTGCTTTTTATTATTTAAACATTCCTTTCTTATCTTGTGATACTTGGTCAGATCATTATTCATTATTAGGTATTTCAAAAAAGTAGCATCTAGTGCTGTTATTGGCCTATTAAGATTATGCTCTGGAAAGTTTTATGATTATATAAAGAAATAGGTCCAAATGTCTGCCAGTGCAGAATAGCTGACTGCGGCATGTGGCAGAATAAATATATTGCATGTAAATGCTTCCTTTATCTGGTTATCATTTATTTTGGTCTTATTTTTTAAAAAAGTATAACTATGCACCAAATAATATCCATTATACAGTATAGGCAATTTTAAAATCAAAATGTAATCTCTGTAGATAACAAATAAATATTTAGGAAATAGTTTCAGGTATATGATGAATAGCAGAGGAGACAACCATAACCCTCTGGCATTGTGAATGAATTAAAAACTAAACATCCCAATAATTCAGGCAGTCAAGGAGATGAGTTATCTCCTAGGCCAGGGGTGGGGAATCTTGGCTCTTTTATGACTTGTGGACTTCAACTTCCAGAATTCCTGAGCTACCATGGCTCAGTTTGGAAACCTTTCTCTTTCCTCTCAGTGTGGCTGGCTCAGGAATTCTGGGAGTTGAAGTCCACAAGTCATAAAAGAGCCAAGATTCCCCACCCCTGGCCTAGGAGATAACTCATCTCCTTGATTGCCTGAATTATTGGGATGTTTAGTTTTTAATTCATTCACAATGAATGAATTAAACAGCACTGAAAAAAGTGATTTATGACCATTTTTACACATATGACCGTTGCAGCATCCCCATGATCACGTGATCAAAATTCAGACACTTGGCAACTGGCTCATATTTATGACAGTTGCCGTGTCCTGGGATCAGGTGAACATCTTTTGCGACCTTCCAACAAGCAAAGTCAAAGGGGAAGCCGGATTCACTTAACAACTGTGTTACTAACTTGGCAACTGCAATGATTCACTTAACAACTGACAAGAAAGAGTGTAAAATGGGGCAAAAGCCATTTAACAAATGTCTGATTTAACCACATAAATTTTGGGCTCAACTGTGGTCGTAAGTCAAAGACCACCTGTATTATTATTATTATTATTTTTTAAGAATTTTCAGAGACTCTACCATCTTGCAAATAACTATTAGCCTTGGCTTGTTACCACAGTACAGCCAAAAGGTATGTATGATCAACCTCAGCTTATGTGAACTTAGCTTGTTCACATAAGTCAGGGGTCTTCAAACTTGGCCCTTTTATGACTTGTGGACTTCAACTCCCAGAATTCCTCAGCCAGCGTGCCTAGCATTGCTCAGATACAGATATTATGACTATTTTTTTTTGCCTTTCAATATTTGAAACTCCTTCATTTGAGAATAAAAATTGGATAATTTTGTCCAAAAGATGCAGTTAGTTTTTATGCATACAGCAGGGCCTGGTGAGTGTTGCTCATAGAGAGTCACACACCAGACATTCTTGTGGGGTGGATCAAGAAGATACCCTTTTGACCTTTTGGGGTTTACCTTCTGGTTGAATTCTAATGTGTTTCTCTTAACTATTTGGAAAATGTCTCAAAAGTTCCAGAAACTAAAAACGCAACTTTAGTTTGACTTCACTAATGGTTTGGTGATTAGTTCTTCATGCATAACAAATCCAGTTTTGAACTGAACTTGTGTGTGTGTGTGTGTGTGTGTGTGTGTGTGAGAGAGAGAGAGAGAGAGAGAGAGAGAGAGAGAGAGAGAGAGAGAGAGAGAGAGAGAGAGAGAGAGAATCAAGCTGGCTGAGGAATTCTGGGAGCTGAAGTCCACAAGTCATAAAAGGGCCAAGTTTTAAGACCCCTGGGCTAAAGTGTAGAATTGGAAAAACATCCTGGAGGAAGGTAGCAGCCACCACTGTCATATTTTTGCAGACAAAACAACAAGGAATTATCCATGTACTTGCCAGGAGATGAGTTCGACTTGAGGAAGATTCTGCATAAGATTCAAGTTAGACAAACTGGGCAGGAGACAAGAGCTACTACATGACTTCTCTGAAAAGAGAACTCTTGGTGACCCTTCTGGCTTTTTGATCAACTCTTTTATCTTTTTGCTTCAAACGAAGAATGGCAAGGGACAGGTGGAAATGTTCTTCTGGGGAATTGGAGATTCAGTGGTTTGGTGTAAAAACTGCAGGGTGTCATGCCAATTTCTGTCCCCATAGTGTTCAGGGTCTTGTTCTCAGTCTTAATCGTTTAAAAACAAGCATCTGAATAAGTAATCCAGTTCGTCTGATAAACCTTTGGTTCCTCTATTCTTGAAACACTGCAGACATAAGTGTGTTTACTTCCCATGTGCCCTTGTGCTCACATGGACAATAATACTCCAGGAGAACTGATCTGACAGTATGTCCAGACTTGTATCATGATGTATTTAAGTTTTCAAATATGAATTTAGTGATCTTAAACTGGAAGCCTTTCACACCTGCTTTACCTATAAGCATGTAATGTAAATCTCAAAGCACCAGCATTAATGGTTGATGCATAGAGATGGCTCTCAACCTAGGTCAGGGGTAGGCAATCTTGGCTCTTTTATGACTCATGTGGCTCAGGAATTCTGGGAGTTGAAGTCCACGAGTCATAAAAGAGCCAAGGTTGCCTACCCCTGACCTAGGTAAAAATGTCTGTACTTTTCAAATGGGATTGATAGATTTAAATGAATAAATCTGCAAGTGCGTAAAAGTAAAAAATGCATTGTAAGGACATGAGATATGTGTATTTAAACTTTATTCAAAGAGTGCTTGCTAATTCATTAGCGTCCCTGTGTAAAGTTCCTGGCAGTTAAGAGAATTGGGTGGGGGAGAGGAATCACATTGACATCTATGGGGGATGGGTTTTATCCTTAAAAAAAAACAACTGCATTTGGAAAGCTATTAAATATCAAAAGTAAATATTTTTCAAGAGGCAACTGAGAATCTCCATAGGCATCAGAAGTGAAAGGTTGTGCTATAGTAGTTCTGAGATTATTATAATAAAGTGGAAGCCACAGTATATTTAATATGTAAGTAATTGAAAGCATGGATTTGTCTTATTAACATTATTTTAAAATAATGTTAATAAGACAAATGCAATTTTTTTTTAACTGCAGATAGTGCTCAGCTTCTGAGCAGCTTACTTTCAATTGTAAGTAATGACTGTTGTAAAGTGGATCGCCATGTGACCAGACCCACTTTTATGACCTTTTTTGCAGTGGTCAATAAACACTGATTTATAGGTACAACTAAAGTCTTCTCAACATACACATTCTACACTATATAATAGCCATTCTATTCTTCTGTTGTGTAATTCATTTGTGGATACAGAGGTGGCTCTGCAGTGTCGCTTTGGAAGCGTCAAGTCTAGCATAATGGGGGCACTGTAAGCCCATTCTTGTAGCAATGGTGGGTGTTATTCTGTGATGCCATTCTATTAGTTTTTGGTGGCTCCTGTCTTCAAAGCTGATAGAGGCTTCATGGTTCTAGGCTCTTCAGTACGTTCTGTCAGCAGCTGCCATTATTTGAAGCCCTTCCGATTCCTTGGCTGGATGACACAATGCAGTGCCTTTATAGCCCTTGCATGGTCAACCTCAAGGTCTGTTTCCCAGACTACAGTACACTATAAAGCAATTGGTTAGGCACATGGCAATCATCCATTCTGATGATATGTCTCCCCGCTCATTTGGATTCTGATAATCAGGGACTCCATGCTGATGGAGTCTGCATGATCCAAGATCTCCAAGTTGAGGTCTTATCAATGAATGTCAAGAATGGAGTGGAGAACGGTAACTACATTGTTTATTTCAGGGGTCTTCAAACTTGGCCCTTTTGTGACTGGTGGACTTCAACTCCCAGAATTCCTTAGCCAGGCACGCTGGCTGAGGAATTCTGGGAGTTGAAATCCACGTCATAAAAGGGCCAAGTTTGAAGACCCCTGGTTTATGCCATCAATGGCCTTTATTAAATAAAGTAATATTGAATGTGTGAATCTTAGAGTACTTCCAGAGCTTATCCAACGATCTGTCATATAGTGATTGTCTGCATTTTCACGGCCTAGCTTTAATAGTCCAGATAAATTTAGTTAAAAATCATTGTAGTGTTACTCCACCTTCCCACTAGAATTGGATTTTTTTTTTCTGGCATAAAGAAAAAGATAGACTGCATGATGGGAAAATCTTAGGTGGATTAAAAATAGGAACCCTCCATAAACTTCTACAAATAAAGCTGGGTTATTAGACAGTAAAATGTCACTTATAAAGAAGTGTTTCAGAATATTAGTACACTAAAGATAACCACATTTACAACTGGCTTAGTTTACCCCTAGTGTGTGTATGTTTCTGTTTTAGTGCTTACGGTAGGAACCAGGGTGTGTCCAGAAGTTAACATTTCTTTTAGATGGGAAGTTGCTGTTTGTTATGGTAGTTCTCTTATCTTCTGAAGGATGAAACCACTTTTTCTTTCCAATGCTAATGAGCTACATCAAATGGTCCTTTGTTGACATGGGAATTGAGCTTATCTGATCACTGGGAGGCCAAACAGTCCTGCCGAGTCAGCGCTTATGACACCCGCTCAGTTACTTGATTTTCATCATGTATCAGTAGAAGCTGTCCTTACAGGAAAGAGCCTGTAAGCAAACACACTAGAGACGAGGAAAAAGAGGAATGACTTGGGGTTCTCCAGGAAGGCAAACATCTTCAAACTAGGAACTTTATAACACCAGATGAAAAGCAGCTGATTAAGGTGGTGAGACAAGCTTTCAGCTAAATTGATGTAAGAGGACTCCTGTGCAGCTGTGTTTGAGCGGAGTTATAATCCTGTAGGTTTATTGCTAGTGGCCTCATAAATGTTAATTAGAACTGATGAAAAGAGCAACATTGGCAGTTCTCTTAATTGGTTTTCTGGGTTTGCCTGCGTATGTGTGTGCAAAATAATTGAGAGAAAGGTAATTGATAATCTTAAGAGACATAGTATTTTCATGTACAGAAGAGGACCTGTAACCAGAAATCTTGCAAAAGAAGAAGAGGATACACACACACACACACACACACACACATACACACACACACACACACACAAATAAAAACAATGTGAAATTGCAAAAGCTTTATTGTTTATGGAATTTTTTAGAATCTCTCTTTATCAAAAGAAACACAAATAGTGTTGGGGGTAATAGCTGGACAGTTTTTTAACTACAACCAGGATTCCTAGTGTCCTACTGGCACTTTTGATACCACCCAGACTCCCTGCCCACTCTTTTTGAATTTTAAAATAAATTCTTTTGATTTTCAACAGAAAGGCTGCGTGCTACAGAGTAAACAGCCAGCTTCTTTATTTCCAAGAATGCAGCTGAGCCACAAATAGGCTTTATGAATTCTTTTAGAAATTTAGCATTATGGATAGGGTAGTTACAGTCCTGTGCTTTGTCTGGAAGGGTATCCACTTGCCCAGAAAAAGAATGAAGATAAAAGCAGAGAATATCCTGTGTTAGAAGAAGATAGTAATTTGTGTTTTCTGACTAACCATGCTGATGGTGATTGTGGATATTGGCAAACCTACAGCCGTTGAGTCAGACAGAGAACCTGAAACTTGATTTCAAAATTTTGAATGTGCCAATCAGCTCAAGAAAGGTGGAGAACTTGCATTATAAACTTTGTGAGGGGTTTTTTCCCCCTAAATGACTTGTTCCCAAGTTCATAAAAATATGTGTGTAAATGAAAAAAGGAAATTGGAATGTCTCAAATAGTCATTATATTTTTCTGATTGGTGTTGACGTAGGTGTCCACACCAAATGAAGCCTGCATCAAAAATTATGACAACACATGCTCTCCCTTTTGCCTTCTGATGTCCCAACACAAGTATGTAGGTTGTGAAGTTGGTTTTGCCTTCTAGATGTGCATGAAACACATTTCCTAGATTGGGAAAGACTCAACCAATGACTTGAGATCTGTTCTATTTTAAAAAAAATAAATGTTTGTTCTCTACTTGTATCTTGGAGATGCAATTAAAATGGATAATGATTATTACATGAACTATGCTGGTTAATATTTCAAATAGATAATGAACTGTTTAGTTTACCAAGCTGAACCTCTACTATTAAAAGTTTCTTTTAATAGAGAGATACAGTCTGTCTCCTTGTTCTGAGCTCCCTTTAGTCTGGTTTGATGAGTGCAGATATTGTGACTGTCATGTTTCAAATCCGGGTTAAGCCATTGTTTTGTAGCCTGCTTAATTAAAGGTTACATCTTTTGTTCTCTTTCTTTCTCCCAGCAGTGCTGTGTGTGTGACCCAAGTGTTATCTGCTTTAAGGGCTGAAGATAGGAGTGATTTTGTCATATCTGGTGAACATATGAATTAGACCTCAGGTTTGTAGAGTTCACAGAGTTCAGAATAATCTGACTTCAACAATAGACAGAGGTTAGAAGGTTCCTAGTCTGATTAGTTCCAAAGTAATGTCTCCTGAAGTTGGATATTGAATTGCTAGCACAAGATTAACTTAATAAATATCTTGTTTGAAGCTGCCGGGGTGGGGTGGCGACGATGGTACTTTGTCATTCAGCACCACCAAAAGCTTTTTCCAGTGGAACAGCAAGATTACTCAGTTAACAAAAACAATGTATACTAAAAACCAATACACGCATTCAGCACAAACTCATAAGGACTATTCTTTTTCATCAGATACCTGGTGTAATTAAACACTAACAAATTTATTATGGTTTATAATGTATGTTTGTTAGTCACTAAGGACAGCAGCAGGAGAAAGAATCTGGTGTTCTTCAGACTTTTTTAGATTTTAACACTCTAATCGGCATGGCTAGCAGTAAGAAATTCTGAGAGTTCAAACTTAGGATCTATTATAATTAGAGCAGTGGTTCTCAACCTTTTTAATGCCGCAACCCCCAACCAGTCGTAAGTCGAGGACTAAACCAGTCGTAAGTCGAGGACTAAACCGGTCGTAAGTCAAGGACTAAACCGGTCGTAAGTCGAGGACTACCCAACCGGTCGTAAGTCGAGGACTTTCCCTGCCCGGGAGCGCCGCACATGCATGGTTCCGCCCCCTGCGCCGGCCGAGCTGGCAAGTGGCAGAGACGGAGCAGGCCGACCACCAGCTGGCCCAGCTCAAGGGAGGTAAGGCACCCGCCGGAAAAGGGGAAAAAATGGCGGACAAAAAAAAATGGACAAAAAAAAAATGGCGGACAGCCTTGCTTGGCGACCCCCGTGAAATGGTCGATCGACCCCAAATGGGGTCGCGACCCATAGGTTGATAACCGCTGAATTAGAGGATTGTGGGGGAAAGAAAAAAAAGTTCATATCTGATTTTTTCCCCCCTTACTGTAGCCTACGTGATTTTTTGTCTAATTACTGTATAATAAAGTTGATTTACAAGATATTGTTCAAGTTTGGGGGGGGAAACCCCAAACTATTCTAGAGTTATCTAAATGATGCTTTATTCAGAGTGATTTAAAAGAAAATCAGCTTCTATTCATTACAATATTAAACCTGGAAAGTAATTTGAACCCCTATATCAGTGGTGGCGAATTTATGGCATGCGTGCCAGAGGCGGCACTCGGAGCCCTCTCTGTGGGCACGCACGCCGTCACCCCAGCCCCACCTCTCCCCACGGCTCCCTCCTCTTCAGCAGTCCCCCTGGAGGAGAATTGCCCCCAGGTGTGGCCTGCACGGAGCAGCACAGCCAAGGACATAGCCGGGCAGCAGGGACAAGACTCCGCCCTCACACCCCATAGCGTGCAAATGATGCTGCGGGGTGTGGGCGCAGGGAGTGGCTGCCATGGTGCTGCAGGGCTGCCTGGGCGATCTGCTACAGCGGGCCATTGAGGTGCGTGGCCCTGTGGGCGGGTGGAGCAGGGGGCGGGTAGGGCGGTAGGCAGAGCGGGGGCGGGGTGGGTGGGTTTTGGGCACTTGGTCTCTAAAAGGTTCGCCATCACTGCCCTATATAATTGAGTATAGTATCACCCTTACATCTGTACGTTTCTGCTCATTTATTATTTTATTCTAAAACTATAGAGTAATTGCGTATTCTCCATTAAAATTCAGTTCATTTACCTTCATATGTTATATCTTTCAAAAGGCTTATTTTTGTAAGAATTCAGTATTTAAATTACTGCTTAGAAAATGAAAGCGGTTTTCACTGTCTCTTTAATGATTCAACCCCTCTCTTATTCATCATTCCAATTAATAAAAGTGGATTTAAAAGCTGTCTTCTAATCATTTTTTGGGGTGGGGGGGGTTTGGATAGAAATAATTTCTTTTCATTCACATTTGGGAAGGATGATGATGGAAAATACTATATGTCTACTCAGTGAAGCAAACTATTTTTTCCCCCTGCAAAACCCAGTAATACTTCCTACCATTTCAGATACGTACTATTAATATTATAAACCTGGCATTTTGTGCTTTTTAAATATTTTCTTAATGAATAGACTGTTTATGGTATTCAGTAATGAATGCCTTGTAGGAAGATTACAGTCCTTTAGAGCAGATGTTTCTGGGAGTTTTCTGGGTATTGTTATTGTTTGAATATTGCTCAGAGATCTGCCTACTGGTTTCAGGTTTTTAAGACATTGGCTTGTCAGAACCTCTAACAATACAGCTCTTAACGGAAAGTTACATGGAGAATGATTCACCAAGCATGAGTATATAACTCCTAACTCAGACCTAACCGAACGTGTGTAGAATAGGAGGCCTGCAATATGAACCATTGCTGCAATTTCTCCTAACAGGTCAGAATAAGCTCCAAATTACATTCACCACTCCCCACCACTCCAACCCCCCTCCAAAAAAGGCAGGATTTATGAGACTCTTATTAGGAGAAAAAAAATAAAGTAGACTTCTTTTTAAACACCTAAATAAAGCAAACCCCTTTCTTTGATTTTAATCTCTCCCACAAGCAGGAACATATTAACAAATACCAAAGACATAAACCTTTATTATGTCCTTAGATCTGAATATACTGAAAACACTAGCTATTTAAAAGAGAATCAGGAGCAACTGGGGCAATATACGGTACACTCCCTCCCTTTCTCATTGACAATTCACTTTGTCCAAAGGAAGCCCTTGAAATTGGTGCTCAACCCAGAAATTAGTTTTCACAGCCAGGACAGAGATTCCGTTCAGCCACACAACATTCCATTCTTCCTTAACCTCAAATGTTCCTTTGTTTCAACCAACTAATTTAAAAAATGCTTGATATGACTCTATGCCAGGGGTCTTCAAACTTGGCCCTTTTATGACTTGTGGACTTCAACTCCCAGAATTCCTCAGCCAGGCACGCTGGCTGAGGAATTCTGGGAGTTGAAGTCCACAAATCATAAAAGGGCCAAGTTTGAAGGCCCCTGCTCTATGCATTATTATCATTACAATGTTATATATATGTAAGATTTTACAAAGATTCAGATTTCTATTAGAATGATACTTTGAAATCAGATGTACTTTGAAATCAGATTTTCAGATTTTTGCTGACCATTTTGAAACTCCAGATTGAGTATATTGAACAATAGACATTTCAGAGAAAGGAATAGATTTTTAGTCACAATGGATATTTTCAAGATTAATGGAACTCTCTTTATATTGGGGTTAAAAAAAATTGCACTGAATTCTCAGGGGTGTATAAATGACTGTAGTCTAAATTGTTTCCAATCTTATTATTTCCCATACATCCATTCTTATAATTACTTTATTCATTTTTAGAAACTACTAGCATTTTATAAATTGTGCCACTGCTATGGATAGGTAGTCCATTATGAGTTTATTTTTTTAATACTATTTTTTTGCTGGCTTGATAGCTCATCCCATGTTTGCTGAATGGCTGGAAAAGATCCAGTGCTAAATATTGTCCAGATTGTGTAATTACTGTATGTCTCTAAATATTGCCATGATACAAGGCTGGGATTGGATCTTATAATAAACATGATTTATTTTATCATATTTATTCAATGGGGAATAATAATGTTAAGGCATGGATCATGTTTATAAACCATTATAGTAAGAGCTGCACAGGAAACTGCATTATGGTTTCATATGATGTGTGAATTTAGTCTAGAACCTGTTCTAGATGCAAACTGGAAATCAAATCAGTAGCTGTTCGAGATCAAAAAGGCAGACAGATGTTGTGTTGGGTTTCTGATGCTAGAAAAAGGCCAGGAGTAAATCTGTCTTTCCACCCTGTTTCTCATGATTTAAATCACTCTCCTTTAAAAGAGATAGTAGAAGAGGAGTAAGAAGATAAAACTGATTTTGTTTTAAATGACACAAAATGATTATACATACTGGCTAACATACTGCTACTTCTTTTCAGAGACCAGAATGCTATGGATCCAGCTTTGGAGTATGTGAAGGTATGAAATATGACTTAATATTTTCATAATTTAAAAAAGAAGCTTAAAACCTCTATTTTATTAGTAAATTGTAGTAATTGCAATATTGTATTCCTTCTTTGGTTCATTAAATCTAATATATATTATGGTAGCTTAACCTTTTTTTTTTTTAAAGAGAAAATGATAGCTAATTTGATTACTTGACTCAAGCTTGAAGAAACCAAGGTCAGATTGCAAACTTAGTAATTAATCACCACTGTTGCTAAGAGCTTTTTCATTTTCTCCTGGTAATATTCCAGCAATCGTTCTGTTGTATCAAAGAGGATGAAAGGAAATTTGTAATTTGATCTTCACTCTCTTGCTTTGCCACAAGCTGCTCTAATAGGAACAGAATGCCTATTTGTAGGAAAGATTCATTCCAAATGCTGAAATGGTGAACCAGTGTTGGAAAAAAAGCTGAGAAAACTAGAGCAATTGGTAAACCCCAAATCTATGTAAATTCTGGTTTATTGTGAACAAGCAGGATGCTAATGGGACTAAGATTACTCATTCCTGCTTGTACTACAAACAACTAAAGAAACTAAACATGCTTTGTTTAGCCTAAACATGAGATTATTAGCTTGTTGCTCTCTTTAGAAGCTGGAATAGTAATCCAGAATTGTTCTTGGTGTACAGGTTTATTCTGTTTAGCAGAAGCAATCAGGAAGTCTGGATTCAAACAATACACTAAAACAAGGAAGGCCAACTAGGCTGGTTAACTTTTTTCCATGTGAATGGTAACCATATTTTTATTTGGGTTCCATAATAGGTTAAAGTATTCCTATCAGTTAAGTCAGTTGTTGGTCACAGAGTCATCCAGATGTTAGACTGAATTTGGCATTTTTATCCACCTATTAGATCAAGGGTGTCAAACTGCCGGCCCGCAGGCTGGATGTGTCATGGTGAAACCGTGCCCAACCCATTGCCGTCAATGGAAAAAAAGTCACGATCCGTTGCGACATGTCACATGACATTGCGAGTTTGACACCCCTGTATTAGACAATTCCTAAGGACCTGAGATAGGCAGATGTAGTTTGATGGTGTTAAAGGCATTGTCGCAGGATGTGTAAGCTGTTCCAGGCAAAACTGTCCTTTGCAACTGACTGATGGGTACTTTATCAATGCCAAGGATGTTCAAGTAGTGCTCCAGTTTTGGGATTGCACCAAGAAGCCTATTATTAATGATATTATATTTGCTTTCTTTTGCCACAATGGTTGTGCTGTTTGTAGTCATTATTATTATTTTAGTCATAAATAAATTACTTTTATTTATCAAATTTATATGGCTGCCCATCTCATGAGAAGTGACTCTAGGCAGTGTAGAGCAAAAAAGATATAAAAACAATAAACATGTCAAATATAAACGCACATGTACACATACAGACATACACACACACACAAGATTTGATCAGCAATGGGGCCCCTCATTGTCCCCTGAGATCCCCAGGCCTAATGACAAAGCCATGTTTTGAGGGACTTCCATAAAATAAGGAGGAATGGAGCTGACCTCGCTTTGGGGAGGGGGAGGGAAATGTTACACAAGGTGGACACCAAAAGAATGAAGGCTTCCTTGGGCTTGCCAAGTATAATTCCCTGAGAGACGAGACCTACAGCATGACCCTCTTGCCCAATTTGAAGGGGCAAACGGATGTAATTGGGGAGATGATATCTCACCCTATGGCAATGACTGAGTTCACTCATGGTCTCATCTAGGTGCTTAATAGGAGCAGAGAGAGCACCGGGCCTTATAGTATCCCACATAGTAGAGGCCGGGGGTGGGGGTGGGCTCTCTCCTTCACAATCCCCACTGACTGGAACCAATCTTGGAGAAAGGAGGTGAACCAGCACAACACAGCGACTCGTGACTTTAGTCATGGAAGTGTGTGTATTGATGTAAATTATATTCAAAAGCTGCCAAGCAACAGCTCTACCAACATCCAAGGGTGATGTGGTTTATTTAGCAACTATGCTTCTAACTCATCTCCTTTAGGTTTTCTTTTTCCTTGTAAATATACAAGTGATAAATCTTTCTTGTTTACCTTGAACTCAGAGAACTAATTGCCCTAAAGGTTGTCCATTCGTGATTGCACTTCGTCATTTCAGGTAATCTTTGACACATGCCTGTTACAGAAGGAAGTGACTTTGATAAGCAGGAAGCCATAAAAAATAATCCTTGAATTGCAATTCTCTGCAATGGGAGTAACATTTGAAATTGATGGAACTTCCAGGTAATCTTGAACAGGTCATACCTTGGAACTTCCGAGTAACCAGGTCTAGATAAACTGTGCCTATGAGGTAATCTAGGGATGTGCTGTAATCAGATTATCATTCCAGACTAATGGGGGATGTAGTTCCATGTCTGTTGAGAAGCCTTTGCTTGCTTTTCAGTTTGCCTAGTTTTCAAAGATGCTTGCAGAAATTCCAAGAGGTAAAAAGGCCTAGCAGGAATGAATAATGTCTCAGTTATATTGATGAGGAGGTTGGTGAAGATATGCACAGGTTGTAGCTGTGTAGGTGCAATCACTTAACAGGGCCAGTTTGGTCTAGTGGTTAAGGCATCAGGCTAGAAAACAGGACAGCATGAGTTCAGGTCTGGCCTTAGCTATGAAAGCCAACTGGGTGACTTTGGGTCAGTCATTCTCCCTCAGTCCAACCTGCCTCACAGGGTTGTTTTTGTGGGGGAAATTTGAGGAGGAAGGTGTGTTGGATATGTTTGTTGCCTTGAGGTATTTATAAAAATAATAAACATGAATAAATAATAAAAAGAGACACACTGTTGTAGCTAATTCATTTGTGAAGAATTATATTTTGCATCTGAGGAAAGGTTCCCCAAAATGTTTACATTTGGTGCTAAATGCAATGAAGAAATGTGATTTGGTACCCCAAATGGCAACTCGTCTTTTGAGTTTATTTTCCTCTATCTCACAATTTTTAGACGTCATGGTATATAATCTAGCCAGGTCCATATAACTCTTTGCCAAAAGAAACATTCAGAATTTCTTCTTTGGCAAACTCCATCACCTGTGCAACACGCCTACCATTTAATATCCCGGACTTTGCTCTTCCAGTGAACTGAAACCTGAGTTCTTTTTGTTCTGTGTTTTTTCATGGCTTTTCCCAGTTATTGATCCTGCCCGGGTCAAAAGATTGAATGGAACCATTTACTCACCTTACCCTGCCATGCAAATTACCATTTTTGCATGCTGATAATGTCCTGACCATTAGGGCAAAATACATCAACTGCAGAAGAAGGGTAAATGTTTGTTTCCATCCCAGCATCAGAATACCAGTTTGCTGAATGATCAGTGGTCATCATTCTCTATGTTTAGGATTCCACATGGCCCTGTCAATCGACTTATAACCATAATCGGTACCAGAATTTCCGTTGCTAAGCAAGGTAGTTGTTAAGTGAATTGTCCCTGATTTTACCACTTTTTCTTTTTAAGTGAATCACATGATCATTAAGTGAATCTCGCTTCCTCCATTGACTTTGCTGGTCAAAAGCTGGCTGAGAAAGTCACAAATGGTGATCACCTGATCCTGGATATGCTGCAATTGCCATAAATACATGCCTGTTGCCAAGTGCCTAAGTTTTGATCAGGTGACTGTGGGAATGCTGTGATGGTGGTTGTAAGTCACTTTTTTCAGTGTGGTTGTAACTTTGAACATTTGCTAGACAAATGGTTGTAAGTCAAAGACTACCTGTATCTAAATTAAGGTCTGTTTGGCCAGTTTTAAGAAAACAATTGCATTTTATGTTGTGCTTATGTTTTAAGGATGAGTCATGCCAGCCATTTCAAATCCTATACATTCCCTCCTTTTGCACAGCGCATTTGTTCTAGGCTTAGTTGTCTCATTTTACCTTTCATCTTTCTGCTTTCCTTTAGTTGGACAAATAATTTTGTATGTCCGTGAAGAAAACGATTAGCTGTATTTTGGATGTCAATGAAGAGATTTGTCTAGAAACGTTTCCCTGAAAAAGCAAAAGCAGAAAGGATTCATTTCATTTCCTACCAAGGTTGCCCAGAAACACACAAGGATATTTTCAGTGCCCTCATTTGCAACATCAATAAGGGCTGGAGCCTCTACAGGCAATAGCTCTCCTGATCGCTATATGCAAATACTTTTTATAACATTTAAAGTATTGATGCATTAGGTCATTCTGTGGTTTTAAAAAAGAGAGCTGCTCATTATACAGTGCTGGTCCCATAAACAGACAAATGTTGTGAGAAGAAGCCTGTAGTTCCTCTTTTGTTTCATCAGCAAGCCTGGTCACAGTTAAAGAGCTTTTTTAGAAATTGGCTTTTATTTCCCAAGTGAATGCTGCTCCGAGCTGGCTGCTCCTCTTCTGGCTGTTTAAGAGAATCTATGAAAGGAATTTTGCCCTTAGATGTAAATCATCATCATCGCCATCCTCTGCAGTGAATTATTATTTTTTATTTCATTTTTTAAATGACAAATGAAGCGAAAGAGAGAGAGCTGCTAGGATTCTTGTGCTTTGCCTAAAAATGTACATAAGTGGATTCACTTCTTTGAGTGAGGTAAGAAGACCAAATAATACCAGCTATGAGTATAAAAGAATATGGTTTTAGGGTATTTGTAGCAAAATTTGTAGATCTGTTTTCTAGTTCTCTTCTTCCTTGATAACCTAACAGTGCTAAAACTGGACTTTTAAAAAAGGAGAACCAGTTCCTATTCTGGATTTTAAAGAAGGAACATGGAAAACAATATTAGTTTCATATTGTAAGTGAGCATCATTTTATTCAATGCTTATAGAAGATCATTTTTTGAGTAGTGCTTTGATGAATTAAGATCATCTTAAGGGAACATACAAAACTGTCAGTGGTTTTTCTAGGATGCTTATGGTCAGAAGCGACATTCTGAGGGTTATTCATACATGCATACATATATATACATTCACATATATATAAAATACATATATATACAATCTTTTCACCTGATTGAACTGATGTAAAGTTCATCATAGGAATTGGGACAAAAGTTGGAAGATAAAATTGTGCTCATGTTTTGCTTGTAGATATCCCATAGACCTCTGGGTTGCACCTCTAGAGACTTCAATCCTTCACAGCTATTCTTAGGTTCTTAGGACATTATCATTGACTACAGAATTAAAACACTTTAATTATGCCTCAAAGATTCTTACAACTGTTTTCTCAATCCACTAGCAAATATGTAATTTGCTTGTTTATGCCTTTCCGGGTTATGGGTTCAGGTAGGAAGAAGGCCTTATATATGTTGGTTCAACTATGTAACATTCTATCATTCTCAAACAATTTGAAATTTATCTCAATTTTCTCCATTTGGCTGACCAAGGGAAGGAAACAAACCAAATGCAAAGAAAGGAACGGGGGTGGCAGTTGAAAATTTGGCCTATAAAGAAAGAATGGCTTTTGAGAAAAGTGACTGAGGGAAATACGAAGGGATATTACACAAAGAACACCACAACCTATATTTTGTCAACTCAGAGTACAGGACATGGAGAGAAGCAGTTAAGTTACGGGGAGACATGAATTAGCCATCCCAGAATCTCTTTTGAATATAGTATGTCTCTTGGAACAGTCATTCCAATGACTTAACTTTCAGTTAATCCTAGCCTCAGGAAGGTAATATAATACTAAGCTTGTAGAAACTTGCCAGTGATGACTTTGTTAGATTTCTGGTATTTCTTCCAGAATATGATGTCCTACCTGCTGAAAGTGAAAGAGTCATGATCAGGGTTATACAAGTGTTAGATAAGCAAGGGAAGTTCCAATGCTCAGCTGCAGAAGTTGAACCTGACATCTGTCATTTGCAGTTTTCTCAGCAGCAATATTGAATTCAAACAGAAATCAGGATCTGTCTGTCTGTCTGTCTGTTATCTATCTATCTATCTATCTATCTATCTATCTATCTATCTATCTATCTATCTATCTATCTACCTACCTACCTACCTACCTACCTACCTACCTACCTACCTACCTATCATCTTGCTATCACATTTTGGAACTGCCTATTACCTTCCCAGAGGGACTCTTCTTCTATTTCTTTTACTATCCAGACCATCATACACCATAATTTTGCAAATATAGATGTTCATATTTTGCAGTTTTTAAATTCCAGGCATTTAGTTTATGCATTTAAATTTAACAAAGAAATAAATTCCATTGGAAACAGTATTTAATTTGTTAAATGTAATTAGATATATTATTTTATCTTACATTTAATTATAAATATTATAATAATTTATGTTAAATTTAATTAGAAATATTTTTAAAGCATGTTCCTTGTAGTAGTATGCTGCCCTCTAGTGTAACAAATCAAACTGGCATTTCTTGCAATACTGAAGAGAAAGTACAAGAATTGATAAACCACCTGCTTGCAAACTGTAAGATGTATTTCAAAAGAAGTCTTCAGATTTGGAGTTGTTTTCTCTATACTGACTTTATCTGATTCTATATTTGGAACTTATTATTCAAAACTCCATAGATTTTAAAATATTGCCAAAAATATGTATAGAAATAGTTTCTAAACCTAGAATAGGTTTGTGTTGATGTAAAGCTAGATATTTTGCATTTGTTGAAATCCTACAAAACTGCAGATGGTAAAAGAATTAAAAGAGTTTTTTCAAAAGGTATTTCATTTATAATACTTTATATTGAATTTGTATTGTGAAATGATTGACACTACTTCATTGAGCTAAAATGGTCCAGTATAATAGCTTAAACATTAAAATTGTAAAGATGATTGCTATCAAGTGTCTATATCTGAAGGGAAAATGTGTATTTGGATGCAATTAAAATCTCACATATTTGGGGAGCAGTAATGCTATATGCTAGCATGTGGAGATCTGGCATACATCTTAGTGGATAGATTTATTATTTACTAAGATGATATCTTAGTAACTCTTATTTTCGATTAGGACAAACAAGCAAAGTCGTTGGTATAAAAAATTGATAAATAAATAAATCTGTACAGTGGACTTCAGAAGAGGCAAGAAGCAAGGAATTTGAGAAAAGTAGTTTCTTTTTACAGGCACTGAGGGAATGTAATAAATTTAGAGGAAGTAAAATAGCTTTGGGGTAGTTTCTCCCCACCAATCCAAAATGACTGAGGACTTTTCAATTGAGGAATTTCTTAGTATTATAAAAAAGCTAAGTTTTGGTGCCCAAGGCTCACTGGGAAGCAGTAAAAGTTGGCATTTCCCTCCCTCAATAAAAATAAAAGGACATTTTTATGTCAAAATAGGGAACCATATAGAGCAAATGGGATAAAATACTAGCCTGAGGAAAATGTGTTGCCTCTTTAAGGCAGTTGGAATGCATGCCCTGCTTGTAAAATGGAGGCATCATTTATGTGAACGTGTAACTGTGCATCCACATGTTTATGTAGCTTTGTCTTGAGACCATTCATTCTTCTTATTATTATTACTAATTTCATCAAACAGGAGCACAATAAATCAACTATACTACAACCTTTTCCCCCTTCCTCTCCAGTCTCCCAGTTCTGGGCTACCATTTTTCTGATACGCTGTACCATTACTTAGGATTGGACCTTTATACTAGTATTTTTATTTGGATTTATTTTACTAGTAACTATGCTCTTCATGGTTTTTAGACTTCATTATACTTATCTATTTTTCTCTTATGCGTATGTGCATAGAAGGATGTCATACTTCTTTTATTCAGTATTTTGTTTGTATCTAGCCTTAGGGCTGTAATAAATTTGAATTGATTTTGAAAAAATGTTTTCCCCCCCAAAGAATATATAGCTCTTAACCATATGGGGGAGCCAGAGTCTAAGTTCTCAGCATTTAGAAATGGGCTCAAATTGTATAACAAAGGAAACTGAATATGAAATGATTTGCAGAGGGAAACTGCTTAATTAGAAACAGCACCCGTAGCAGAGCTTTAGCAAAGGCTACTAATTCATATCGGCAGTCTAATTTGAAAAAGCCACCTATTTTCCAAAAATGATAGCAAATTCTGATTTCCAAGGCAACAAAATATATTAGTAGTAGCAATTCCATCTGTACTTGTGAAGGTTGTGAGAGTCTCTGGAGAGAAAGAATCAGTTGTGGAGAATCAAAGGCCCTGTGTAGCATCGTCACAAGCAGTTACCACGTGCAATGGCAAGTCTATTATAGAATGGATTTTTCATTCATTTAGCCTGCTACAATTAGCTTGGAAACCCATGTACACCAAAGCAATTGTCAAAGAAACTGCTGAATTATATCTTTATAAGCCAGTTCAGGGAACCTTTTGCTGTTTGAAAATCACATTCCTGTGGAGTTATAGTTTGGGGACAAAATGGCAACAGGGGGATGGTCACAGCCAAAAATATATGGGTCCTTCTTCTGCTTCTCCTTTTCTCTCTCACACACTAATTTTGCTTTCTCCCCCACCTCCCCCCAGTCTCTCTTGTTCCGTGGACTCCCCAAAGGTTTGATCACTTAGGCTATTGCCCTATTAATGATTGAGAGCATCTTATGGGCTGTAATAATCATCCATGTACCAATCTACAGCATTGGTACTGAAGACAAGTTTGATACAGCCACAGTAATGACTGAGAGCTGCTATAAGACATTATAAATGACTAGTGAGGAATCATGGTTAGAAATTAGAGACTTGCAAATTGCCTGCACCTTATTTATAGAATACTAGCTGTACCCAGCCACGCGGTGCTGTGGCTCAGTCTGGTAAAAGCGTGTGTTGCTTTTACGTCCAACAGATGGCGCTGTTTTTCAAAAAAAGCATGTTTTTACCTGTCACAGGTGTGACATCTATATAATATAGGTATATAAAAACACATGCGTATTCGAATGCAACGTTGTCTCAAAATTTCAAAGCAATCGGTGAAGAACTTTCGGAGATTTAAGATTTTGAACAAATGAACATTTACATTTTTATTTATATATATAATATATAATAATAATAGTAATAATAATAATAATAATAATAATAATAATAATAATAATAATAATATAGAAAGATAGAAGATATAGAAGATAGATATAGATATATAGCAATTGTGTAATGGTTTCACTTAGAATATTAATGATGCTTTTTTTAGCCTGTGCTTATAGTTTATTTACAGGTATCTCCTGTGGATTTTAACAGCTAAGAAGGCCAATCCCTATGTAAACTTGGTTAATAGGTTTAGAGGGAAAATATAATATTGATATTTTAATATTTATTACATTTTAAGCCACTCAAGTGATGTTTTCTAGATGGATTATGTAAAAATCAATAAATAAAACCAGCAACACTAATCTGCACAGAAAAGAGGGAAATGTAAAATGCCAAAGAATAGCTGTTACAACAAGGGACATTAGTATTCTTTTTGCAAGGCAGGATTTAAAAGCTGAAGCATCTAAAAGAAGTATCTAGCACAGTAAAGGAAATAGAAAGGCACCAGGGCAGATGTCTTCAGGAAGGGCATTTCATGAATAGGGTAACATTTATTTATTTATTTATTTATTTAATCCCATTTATACCCCGCCCTTCTCCCGAGGGACTCAGGGCGGCTTACAGGTAAATAAAAACAGTACAATACAATAAATATCTCTAAAAGCCAAATTAAAATATATATTAAATAACCTGTATTAAGTTTAATATTATAAAATCCCTTTAAAATCCCTATAAAATCCCCCCCTA
>NW_015388537.1:24969-48112 GCF_001527695.2 Protobothrops mucrosquamatus
CATCATTTAGAAGATCCTTTCCCATGCATCCATCTTCCTACCTTCATTTGGGCCTCCGAAAATAAATTGCATATGAAGAGATGCGTCTTTAGTTCATTAGCCTTTTCCTGCCTAGCATTCCCCAGAGAGCCAGACTTCAGCTCCAGTGTTTTCCAGGCAGCTGGTTCATTGCTGAGAATTCTAGGAGTTTATATTCTTATTTAGCTAACCAATTTATTAATTGCCTTATTCACCAAAGCAATTATGATAAAATAATTTTAAACGGGCTAAATATAACCAGCAAATCAAAACCACCCATATTGAGAAATAGTAATACAAGCACAGCCATGAGGGAGGTCATAAATTGCCCTATCTCAGGCACTGTTAAATAAGCTAGATCTTTATGGCTTTCTAAAAGGGCAACACCACTGGGACCATAGAGACTATCCTAGTTTACTACAAGGATAAGTGAAATTAAGCAATTGCTTCTGACGTGACATTGCAGTTAAAGAACAAAGTTATTAATTTGATTAAATATAAGTCGCCAGTCCAGCGGCTTACAGACTATAATAAGTAAAACAATTAAAAACATAAACAAAATAAAGTAAGACAGCCCAGACTACAAACAAGTTTAAAACTAGGCATGGCAGCCTCCTCTCAATCTATTAACTCCAGACCTGACACCAAAGACAGATTTAAAGGCTTTGTGGAACCAAAAAAGAAGGCCTCATTTGTACCTCAGTGTTCTTTTCCAAATATTTGTCTGTGAAACTAGAAACGTTGGGCTGTTGCTTTGTTACAGTTATATTTTCCTTTAAAAAATACCCAAGGCAAGCTAACAAAATCAACAATTGGATTATTATAAACTTTTACCCAACTAGAATAGTAATTAAGCCAAATAACTCTTTTTATATCATGATTAGATTTTCAAATCTTGTATTAGAGCTACACTTCTCCGTTCAAGTAGCAGAGAGAGCAAAAATATTTATAGTCTGGCAAAAACTACACAGCACAAGGCTATTAAGAAAGGAGCTATTCATATAAACATTTCTGTCAATTGGCTTCATGGACAAGTTATGATTCATTTATTTCACAAGGGACTTCTAACTCTATCTAAAATTAACCATGGGATGGATGATGTTCTCATGACTATAAATGGATGACTACATTGTTAAGGCTATTTAAGTGATTATCTCATAATAAATATCTTGTGGTCAAAAATTCTAATAACTATTTATTAAAAAAAATCTTTTTGAGCATTGTCTGTTTTATGGAACTTTCACATTAAAAATACATGCTTCAGCCTTGAAGAAAAAGGAAGTTCAAGAACATGTGTGCCTAAGCAGTGAAAATTATTATAATGGAACTTTTTGTGCTAGCTTTCTATTGGCAAGGACTTGATACAGGAGAGCATTCCAGCTTGAAGGGTCTTGTAAGCAGAAAAATCTAAATTTCTTTCTTCTTTCTCATGTCAAAGGTAGCTTTGGAATCCAAATGACTTGCTCTAAAGTCTAAACCTTTATTGGATTTAGATTTTGGATTACAGTACTGGATTTCTTAGATTTTTCTAAGAGTATTTCTCCAAAGCTGGCCTTAATTAAAGGTAAGATACTAGGCCAGTGATGGCGAACCTTTTAGAGACTGAGTGCCCAAACTGCAACCCAAAACCTACTTATGCATCGTCGAGTGCCGGGTGGGTGTTGCCCATTGGCTGGGCGTGGCCAATTGGGTGGGTGTGGCCCATTGGGTGGGCGTGGCTGCAGTGGTAATGGCAGACTGGGTGGGACTAAAAAGTTCAATCAATCAATTCCAACTTTGCAAGATCTTTTTTTTCCCTGCGAGAAGTTGAAATTGACTGATTGAACTTTTTTTTTTGCACATGGCGGCGGAGGCCTAAAGCGAAAAGGGTTTATAAAACCCAGCTGAAGGCCTAGGACTGGGGTGACGGCGCGCGTGCACATAGAGAGGACTCTGAGTGCCGCCTCTGGCACCCATGCCATAGGTTCGCCACCACTGTACTAGGCAATGTGACATTAGAGTTAGGGGATGGATTTTGCTGAAACTAAAATCTGATTGTATGATTTGAAAGGTGTTTTCTTTGAGATGATAGGCACACACATTCAGCTCTGATGTTGGCGGTTGTGCTTTACTGGAGTCATTTGCTCTGCAAATCCTTTTCTACTGGATTCTGTTCTCTGATTTTGACACACTGCAGTCAGTGTGAAGGACATCTTGTTATTAAAGGACAGCCTGTTATTAAAGGTTGAAAACACACTCCTGCTATAGCTTTATTTAGAGCTTTTCTCTGCAAAGCAATTGCAGTGGACATGCCCTGCTTGACATTTTATTACAAAGTTTATTTTAATCTTAGATTTCAAAGGGACATGCTTTCCTTTCAACGTCTGAAGCCTGCAAACCTCAAAATACAGGGCAAAACTCCTGTAGCTCTTTTGGGTAGTGAAGTCAAGACCTCAAGTTGTTCAGGGCATGCATCCTTAAGTGTCACTTTCCAGAAGACTGCCCTGGCTGAGTTTGGAAAATCAGTGGCTGATCTTTTAATTAAAAGAGCAGAAGGCTGCATTTATTACAGTGACGCTAAAGAGGCCCTTTGTGATGTTACTTCCTTCTCTCTGATATGGCTGCAGGAAAGCTTTCTAATTTAAAACAAATAGTCTTGTCTCCCACCCTACTCCACCCCACCCCTTTGGTTACCTGCTTGCAAGATACAACAACCTGTTTGATTGTGAAGAATAACGGAGCCATGTTCTAGACAACTGTCCCTTCCCCTTATTTCTTGTGTATCTAGCAGCATTACTGATCTCATCGTGGACATTTAGGTGTGTATCTGCTGAGGAACAGCTAGACTTAGAAAATCTTCCTGGGACCACAGATTTTGTTGCTAAAGAAAAGGTGCGGAGTTTTTTGTTGCCCGCTTATGTCGTAATCTGGGAGACTCCAAAATAGGGAAAAGAGAGAGAGAGAGGGAGAGAGAAAGCAACGTCCTCCAAGGGTTTAAAGTTTCATTGGCAGGCTGAATAAAGTCCCCTGATGTCACTGATCCCATGGTTGATGGAAGTGAGAACGGGCACAGACGACAGGATCAGTTTTCAGCCTGGAATGAAAGGATGAGGTGGGGAGTGTAGGAGCCCCAGTGGACAACAACTCAGCACAAGAGCTTAGTAAGAGCTCTTGGACGTAGCTGGGAGGGACCATCCATTTTGTTCTCCATGGGAGGTTTTGGTCAATGGGACAAAAGAAAAAAAATGCCTAAGGACTGCAATGCTTTTCAGACGTTCATGGCATCTCTCTGTTGCTTTTATCATCAGAACTCCATTCTTGGGGTCAAGGTAGGTGGTCTACAATATTAAGCAAAAAGAGTATCTAGAGATTAGTAGCAGTTGAGATTACAGTATTAAAATATGCATGAAATGACTTTAAAAGCTATGAGGATAAAGTGGACATTTCTACTTATGCCATCCTAAGCTTTTTGCAGAAATAGTCATTAAAAATAGTAGTAACTTAAAATAACAAACTAGATCATTTCAGACTAAACATGTGTATTTGTATATGCGTTTAGCTTATGTACTTTCATTCAATTCTGTGTCCACATTAAATTGCAATTTTAGTCTTAATGTGCATCAAAATTGCCTGAATAATGCAACTGAAATTGTATTGGCTCTCAAATATGTTTTTGGGATAAATTTCCAAAGTCCCACTTAAAACATGTTTAATTTGAAAATGTACTTTTACATATATTTTGCTATAGATTTTAAACTAAAACTATTTCAAAATATTTGGAAAATGCACAAGCTATTCTTTTCATATCTCTAATCAAGGAGCTGCAGATCAAGTCAATTTATTAAGAAATTCAAAGACTGAATTTTTCAAGCGTCTCTGTTTGAAAATGAAGTTGCAAAGAAAAGAAAAAGCTAAAAAACAGATCTGATTGTATGACATATCTATTATTTAAGGGTTATTGAAAATTATATATATACAGTGATTAATAATCAGAAGTTTCCTTTAATTTTAAATGTACTTTTCTGTTGTTTCCATCTTAAAAAACAAACATATTTAAAAGAAGATTGTCTAACAAAAAGCTTGCTATCGTTCTGCAACATTTTTGATAACAAATCCGAAACCACTTATTTTTAATAAGAATATAACATCATTATCCAAATGTGAAGCTTTTAACAATAACAATAACAACCCTGTTATTGTGCTGGATCAGATCAGTTTACCTAATTCAGTGTTCTCTTCCTAGAACTGTTCTCAAGTGCTCTGTTTTTCTTGGATTTCTCATTAAGGTGGCCCAATCATCTTGTTTCTGATACTTTTTAAAGGATGTAACCGTCATAATTAGTAGCCACCAAAATAATTAAGACTGCCTCTACAGTAGTGAGTGACAGGTTGTGGCAATGGTCAAAGGAAATGGGCTGGCCTGAGTACGCCAAGGCCTTGAAATTGACTAGCTAACAACAGTGTCTTCATTTCTGATTTTTAAAAGGTATTTAGTAGTGGGTGATACTTGATGATGAAAAGATATCATTATAGAGGCTTGTTTTATCCATTTTGTGCTCAATGCTTCTTAAGTGTAGTCAGCAGTCAAACAACAGAAGCAAAGTCTATTTTATTAATGTAATCACAATGGTGATAAAATGAGATTTGTACAAGCTGTATTATTTTTAATCAAGATTAGCAAGGAAAGAAGAAAGACAGGAAAAATGGTTCATGCCTCATAATGGGAGTAATACTGATAGCCTTAAAGAGAATGTTCCAATCCCATAAGACCCCAATATAGCTGTTTAAAATTGTCTAATTGCAGTTATTGAAAAAGCTCTCTAGGATGTTTTTTGTCAAGTGGATGTAAGCCATCTTCCTCAATCCAGGATCTTCCACACATGCTGGGATTACAGTTCTCAGAATTCTCAACCAAATTATCTTTGGATTTAACACAGGTAGAAAGTGCCAGGATGGGAAAGGTTTGTGCAAACCACAAAGAGAAGCCCAGAAAGTATCTGAGAAACAATGTCAGAATAATTGGAGGAAAGACAGCAGTTTAATAAAGGGAGTTTAGATTGAAATTAAGAGTGTAAAGGCTGTTATTTGATTTTGGCTAGAATCAAAGCATCCATGTGAATGTTGGGGCTTTACATTTGCTATCAAAGCAGAATCATAAATACAGTTCTTGACTGTGCTGATTATCTTGCTGTGAGTCTGTAATACTTAAAATGATGCTGTGTGTTGTCATGGTAACTTTCCATTGGTTCAGTCTACACCTTATCTCAGGGAACAGGAGAAAGGGCAGCATTTTATAAAGAAACCCAGCTGGCCTTGTTCAGATATAAGTTCTTATTTAACAGGTTTCCAGCTGCTTAAAATAGGCTTGGTATATTCACTGCAAAGTTTTGAAGGTCTCCATTCCTTCCGGTTTAATAAAAGTCAAGGAAATTATATTTTAAACTTCTCTGGATATAGAAAAAAATTATCTTCTATATCTAATTTTGGCTATCCAAAATTAGAATATATGCCTGAGAGATGGTGGGCCCAGATCATGACTCCAATTAGGACTAATATATTAGCATCTGTAAAATTAAGACAACCAGAAGGGACTTGTGAGCTATAATGAACAGTATGGAAATTAGAAGGGTCTGCTTATTATAGAGAGAGTCACCAATAGTTGCTGAGAATTTACTTGGATTGCCAGTAGCAACCAGGGGAAGAAACAGAATCTGTCTTGCTAATCATACCAATTAATGTGGAATTGCCCTAGTCCAGTGATGGCAAACCTTTTAGAGACTGAGTGCCCAAACTGCAACCCAAAACCCACTTATGCATCGTTGAGTGCCGGGTGGGTGTGGCCCATTGGGTGGGTGTGGCCCATTGGGTGGGCGTGGCTGCGGTGCTAACGACAGACTGGGTGGGACTAAAAAGTTCAATCAATTCCAACTTTGCAAGATCTTTTTTTTTCCCACAAGAAGTTGAAATTGACTGATTGAACTTTTTTTTTTTTGCGCACTGCGGCGGAGGCCTAAAGCGAAAAGGTTTTATAAAACCCAGCTGAAGGCCTAGGACTGGGGCGACAGCACGCGTGCCCACAGAGAGGGCTCTGAATGCCGCCTCTGGCACCCGTGCCATAGGTTTGCCACCACTGCCCTAGTCTTTTTCAGAGGAACAACATCTGAGCCCCAGTCAAGAGGTCCTGTCTTTTATCAAATGCAATTTTTAGTTTGAAAATACATATAAAGATGTGTTTGGTCTTCATCTTAGCTTTTGCAGCAAAGAATAATGAGTTCTACTGCTTGGGAACCTAATGCGATGACATCTGAAGTATGTTTATCATTTTGTTGCAAAGAGTAATAGATTTCTGGGATTTATGATTCCCAGTGAATGGAGTCATTTTCACAAATGTGGCAGCATGGCTGTCACAAGCCTTTAATCGTGAAAGCACTTAATCACGAAAGCCAAGATTGGGGAATGAGAAAATAGAGGCTTTGGACAGCTAGTTTGTTCTGAGTAACCTCACATGCGGGTTACCCATTTGCGGATCTATTTTTATCTTTGATAAATGTGACTAAATCAGCCAAGTTGGCAAATGGAACATTAAATTACAGCCAGATGTGTGGCCAGAAGAACGATTTGACATTATGTACTTTACAAGGAAAGCAAGGAACAATTTACTGGAGGATCCTTGCTTATTTTACGTGCCAAGTCTTTTTATGTTTCCTATTTGTTTACAACTCAGAGCCTATCTAGTTTGCTAGGGCTATATCTGGAAGCAGAGCCAAACTTTGATTTTTCCATTAACAGAAATAAAGGTCTTCAATGTATTTTCTGTATTTCACATGCCTCAGTTATATGCTTGTTCAGTTCAGAAGTTCTAGGTGTTCTAGAATTGATTTTTGCCCCCATGGCTACTATGCAACTAGACCTCATTCTTAGTTTCTTTTTCATAGGCACAATATTAGTATATCATCCTTGACTTGATAGTCATTTTGCTTTACCAGGTTTATTTATTTCTCCTGCTTCATTGTTCTCTTTCTTTTCTTCCTTTCTCTTAGCACTTTCAAAATTCCTTAAGGCTGTTCATAAGGATTCCCTATTGTCTCACTCCATCCAGTCATGGCCTTCAACCCTGTGGTCATTGCATAAAGTGCTAGTGTCAGATGAGGACAACCTAAACTTTTTTCTTTTTTTTTCTATGCCTTTGTAGAGGTCATGCAGCAAACATTTATTAACATTTTGGGAATTTACAAATAGTCTTGGTACAACTGTTCTACTCGTTTGCAGTTTCTCTTTGGGATCAAGGTGTTATGCCCCCTTGTCTTCCTTCAAGCTTCTGTCATGACCCAAAACCTGTCTGATGGCTCCCTTTGAGAAATTACTGCATTTTCCACTGCCTGCAGAAGGTTCTCAGGTTTCTGTTGTGTCATAAATGCCTACTAATTTTTGAGAGCCTTCTCAGGGCTTCCGCTTCCTGATTCCAACCGGTGCCAAAAGAGAAAGAGAAAAAGGATTGCCTATTTGATTCCAACTCTAACAACGTCAAATTCCAACCTATGGTGATCTTTGTCCACTCTGCTATTGATGAACTCTCCAATATTTACTATCTAGTTCATTAATTTAATTTTATTTGAACTTAAAACACATTACAGTTAACATTTCTTTTTCAAAACAGTTATCTGTGATGTTCTATAAATATCAGTGTAGCTATACGACTATATTATTAAGGTATAAAAACCTATATAAATTTAAAAAAGAAAGTCTGTCTGTCTGTCTGTCTATCATCTATCTGTCTATCTTGAAGAGAAATAAAATAAGTCTATAATAAATTACCTAAAAGCAAAAGCAAAGAGAAAAAAATAACCAAAGAAACTTGAAAATGAAAAAGAAAACCTTAAGCAAAATATAATCATGTCAAAGTAGTAAAGCAAAATCCTACTTGAATTATCTAAACCTAAATATTATACCTAAAAGCCCATATTAGATATCATTCTACTGAAACTATAATTTTCTTCCATTTTTCCACATTGTGATTCAGTTTTTCAACAATGAACCTAGAACTCATGTAATCATATTATTGGATATTATTTCTCCTTCAGTACAAAGTGTGTACAATCTGAGGAGAAATAAGAGTATCTTTGTACAGAGAAATCACCTGGTGCCTTCCTCACACTAGTAATTGCTTCAGGCTTGTCTTGGAACTACTTTTTTTTAATGATTGGACTGTGAATAATACTAGCATACTTCAAAGAGTGAGAGACGACAGATCTTACTAAATCAGTATTTATAGAGTCCGGGATACAGGCATTCTTCCATAGCTGCATCATCAGATTTATTTTTTTTTAGTTACAATCCAGGCACAATATATTCATAGTTAGTTCTTCATAGATTCCAAATCTGGGAGGCATCATTTAGCAAATCATCAAATCTTTAACTCTTTAACCATTTAAATAAAGTCCAGTTGTTTTTTACACTTTACAAATTGATGAAAAATTGTTTTAAGGCAACATTGCTGACTAAAATGTTAAGGAACAGATGGCATAAAATACTCCCATTAGGAAAACCATGAAAAAGTCAATACTATTTGGAGGAGGAAGATAATTAAAACAAAATGCAGCATAAATATTATGTCCAGCCTCCCCTCCTGTTTACTCAAAGTGGATAAGAAGTTTATTTCGTTTTTTTTCCTAAGAAAAGTGTGAATCTTCAGTAAAAAAAAACACATAGAACTCATTTCAGATAACCCAGTTTGCTTAAGCATTTCAAATGAACAGTTTACTGTCCTTCATTCTATTGGATCATCATGACTACAATTCCCTGAAAATGAGAGAGGTTGGTCCACAAGGGACCAGCCTCAAGCTGCTTTGTGCTCCAGATCTACAAAGGATTGTTGACCCACTCACTGTAATCCAGAATGGAATGCAGTTGCACCATTGAAATGAATGGATCCCACCTTCCATTTTGTCTTGGCTCTTGGCTATGGCAGTTGTGGAGTTCATTGCAATTGGAGAAGTTCTGTTCTTAGATAGTGTGTGGCGTTTCAGTCTTGCTAGCCATTATAGGGAACACATGCCTTGCCATGCCTTCCAACCTCCCTCGTATACCTGGCACCAAGAAATCACAACTGAATAAAAGGGTCATGGAGCTAGAATAGACAGAATAAGGTGATTGGTAGCTTGCCACTTCAGTGACCATCTAATGGAGCCAACGATTTTAGGTTTTGGTGCAGAATAAATTGTGGAGGACGTTCTTACAGTCTAGCTGACTGTAAAGCATCACCAAGTCCTAAAGATGGCCTGATTTCAGCAGCATTCTGTTGTCGATGAAGAAATAGCCTATTTAAGCTACTTTACTTTTATTTTGAAATCAGACAATTGGGTGATGGGAAAGTTGGTCATCTGGAAGTCATTTATCATATGATTTAACTTGAGGCGAAACATAATATCTGTCCTTTTGCAATGTGGGAAAGTGGAGAATAGAAATGAAAAGAGGTGTGTATGTGTGTGTGCGTGAGAGAGAGAGAGAGTGCAATTTATTGCCTTTTCTCACTTATAAACCAGGCATCTGAAACGCAAATCATTGTGAGGCCTACAAGTAGCCCTTGCTTAACAACTGTCCTGTTCAGCAATTGTTTGAACTTACAATGGTGCTTAAAAAGTAACTTTACGACCTATCCTTGCACTTACAACTGCCACAGTGTCCCAATGGTCATGTGATCGAGATTTGGGCACTTTGCAAACAGTGGGCATTTATGACCATCACATTGTCCCATGGCTATGAGATTGCCATTTGCACACTTCATAATTGGTTTCCAACAAGCAGAGTCAATGGAGAGGCCAGCGGTAAAATCACAAGTCATGGTCAGATGGCCACTTCATAGGCCACTTTGATGATTTTGTGGCATCAAGTTGATGTCAATCTCATAGTTAAATCTTTTTTCCCCAGGAGGATCTATTCCCAACCTGGTCCTTCAAGATCTTCCAATAGAGTATACCAAGATCATATCTAGAATGAAATTAAATCAGCTTAAAATTCTGCTCAAATTTGGTGTAGAACATAAGGCAGATGACCGTGATGGAAATAAGCAAGAATCGTTACCAAAGCAAAAGGGGGCTGAAACATTTTTTTTAACTCCAGAGAAATGAGATAATATTTGGAAGCAGCTGAGGCAGAAACTCCCAGTTCACTGAGGTTTAAGGACGAGGAGGAGGAGGAGGTACCGCACAGTATAATACATACTGTATTATATCAGTTGGTTTTAATCTTCCTGGATTTCCTATCTGGTCTATTTAGTGGGGTTGACCTTCTGCTTTTGTTTTTCTTCTATCTCTTTGCTGAGCAGATGGATATTTCCTTCCTTTCAGAAAGATATTGCTTACATCTTCACTCTCTTTTTCACCTCTTGCTCAGTAAAGCCAGATTGTGTGGAAGGGTGGCTAAACCCAGCCCTCCTCCTTACCCTGACTCAGCTTCCTGACCATCTCCTTGGTCAAGTCTCACCTTTTTGCTGCCTGTGCCTAGAAGATGCCATGGAAAGCTCTCCCCCCCCCCCGGCTTGGTTGAATTGAGACCCTCAGGCTACTGTATTTTCTAGAGCGCTTCCTGTGATCCAACCTAGATGTCTCTACAACTATATAATGTTTACACTCCACAGAAAATGACTTGGTGGGCTGCAGGCAGCTCAGACACTCCTAAGCTAGGTTGTCCCTCCTGGTCTCTTCCTCCTGGATTCATAATAATAATAAGTCTACTAAAATTAATGGCCATGTTTGATCCAACATTAAGGGTTGTTTGAATTTTAAAAAAAAGCCTGCTTGCCAAACATTGATTAAATGCTAATTCTTAATAGATTAACTACATCCCAAAAGACAATTGTTGGAAGTGCACTAAAAACGCCATATATCAAAGTACTGTATGGTTATAAGAAGAATCCAGGAAAGTGGAAGCCCCCAGGATTTCAGACTATTCTATTCATAGAAAGGCTAGATTAGAGAATAAGAACTTTTCTCCTTTAGGCTTTCAAGTAGTATAAAGATTCATTCACATCACTAGAAGCCCGGGAATTCATCCAAGTTGCTTAAAAAAAAAAAGCCTGTAGTCATGGGAAAAATGTTTCGGTGGTTATTGTTGTATGGTAGCTTTTAGCGTACATTCATGGCGTTTCCAACTTAATGCGACTTAGTTCTGCTTCTTTCTCAGGCGTTGTAAGCAGAGATTTCTTTAGAAACCAGCAGGATGCTGCAAATGCCTGAGAATCTTGTTATTTTTTTTTTGTTGGCTTTTTCATTGATAGTTTCAATCAAGGGAGGCTGAATTGCAGAAGGTCTTGTGTTTTGCTCTTTTCTGTCAAACTGAAATATTTTAAATGCTGCTGATGGAATCAGATTAGTCAAAATGCTGATTATGAGGAGGCCCCCAGGTCCTGTGGCTCTTGAGTTTCTCCACTTTTTTTCCACAGATATGAAATATCTATTTTTAAAAAAAAAAAAAAACATTAGCTGCAGGTTGGAGAGAGGACAGTTGGAGACATCTTGATTAGAACTGGGCCATTGCTGACTATATTTCCAATTTGACAAAGACCTTCAGCAAGAAAAAAGAACATTGCTTCTGGAACACAGATGTTTTCCTGAGTGTCTGCACCAGGGGTAGACAACCTTGGCTCTTTTATGACTCGTGGACTTCAACTCCCAGAATTCCTGAGTCAGCCATGCTGGCTCAGGAATTCTGGGAGTTGAAGTCCACGAGTCATAAAAGAGCCAAGGTTGCCTACCCCTGGTCTGTACACTCAACATTCGTGCACGCGCGCGCGCACGCACACACACACACACACACAGAGAGAGAGAGAGAGAGAGACAAGAGCTTCAGTGGATGAGGCAATGGCATTGTCTTGTTGAAATGATGATTTCTATGATTTTCTGAAGATTTGCGGAGGGGATACTTTTAATTTTGAGGAAACAATAAGCCTATCTGAAAGCTTAAAGAGATGTTTTCTTCTCATCTGGGAAACTGATGACTTTTTAGTGGGAGAAAGGAGTTGAGAGAATACATACAGCCTTTGAGGGTGATAGATTATCCACTCCTGGAAAGATGTTCTTTAACTCAGAGGTGGACGGTCTGTTTCCGTTTCAAATGTATACTGATTTCCTAATTCTATTTCAAGAACCCATGCAGCAGTGGCCTCAGATAACTTTTATTTTGAATTTTTTTTTTTCACGATTCAATAATTTATAATGATTTGGAGATTTTATAAGAGATATGTTGCTCTTTCAGTGTTCTCGGGTAAAGTTGCAAAATGTAAATGACAAAAATAGGAAAGAAAGCAGATGTGTCCTGAAAGGAGTAAAATTGTTTTACATTTACACTGATATCTGATTTCAGGAAAAATCTGCAAGTATAGAGACATAACTTTAATTAAAATGCCACTGCAATCCCTGTGTGTTATCTAAGAAAAGTAAATTAAAGAAGGGGGATTAAATTAAAACAGGATTAATTTAATTCATAGATGGTTTAATGCAGAAACTTGGAGTACTCCTGATGCTCTGGACTACAATTCCCATACCACTATGGCAGTGTTCATGAAACTTTAAAGCATCTGGAGAATACAAGTTGCAGCCCATGTTTAATTTAACTCTGCATCTCCTAATTATCAGGACTCTCACAACAGTATCAAGGGTGGGATAAGCATCTGTGTAATTATGAAATCCTTGTCACTACCTATTTTGCTTTAATACCAAACTGCTTCAAGATTATTTGAAGTTTAAACTGCCCTCTCCTGGTTAGTTGTGTTGTTGAAAGAAGAAAGCTAGGTCCAACTTTCTCTTCTGGTCCACTGTAGAGGTCCTCTAACTAGTCTAACACTTCATTCTCCCACACACTATTTAGTTTTCATCTCTACCTACATGGAGGCAAAACAGGACAGAAAGAGGATGTGGAGGAACAAAGTTATTATTGGATTATTGATCTTATGTTTCTACCGTTTTTAAGAAATCCACAACGGATCAGCAAAGGAAAACTGCATTATTAGCAATGATGGAGTACTGCAGCCAGGAGCTTCACGCTGCAGTGTGTTGCTGCTTCATCAAAAATCATTTAATCTGGGTTTGAGAGATTAGGTCAGTCACGCTGCTATTCAGTCTGTCTGCAATATACTGCAGCTTATTCTTTAAACAAGCTACGAGAATAGGAATCTTTCTGCACATGAGATCAAAGCTTCTGGGAATATGTCAGTAACAGGCCCTTCATATAGGTATATGGAAGCAAAATAGGATTATGTAATATAGTTACCATGCTGATGTATTAGAAATAGTGAAGTAGTGAAATTATAATAAAGCACTTGTAATTGCTGCACCATAGGCAGAGTTCTTTTATTATTGGCCCAGAAGCTAGTGTTCAGGACTTACAAAACTTGATCATAGAGTTTCAAATGCATTGATCACAACTCATAATAAAGCTTACATGGTGCCTCCTCCCACTTCACACCTCTTTAAACCAGTCTTTGCTGTTACATGCACGCAAACTTGACCAGGTCACATAAGACCTTTCAGGTGCACTTGCATAATATGTGAACACTTGGTTACACCTTGAGGTGTTTGGGAAGGCTGAGTCTAACCTGGAAACCCTGGTTTAGGATGGTTTCTGCAAAGTTAGAAAATGAATTGATTCCATAACCAAAATGTGTATGCTGAGCGAACTCAGTGTAAATGTACATTGCCTGATCAACAGGTTTAAACTTGAACCTTCTGCTTCAGCCCAGCTCTTTCTCCTAAGTGCAGTTGCTTTTTTACTTTCTGCATTCCTTGCAGGAAGGGACATAAATGACCAACAGAACACTCATGCTTATCCCAAAACATCCAGGTGGGACATGAGTGATCCACCCCTTTGCAAGTAATCATTACCTAAGTGCTCAGCCAGCAGTAGTTTTAGCAAATGCAGCTTAAAGATCAAAAGCTGGCATGTGAGGCAAAATGAAAGTTTATGGCTGGATACTGGTAGGTTTTTCTTTTCTTTTGCTTCTTTAAGGCCTGATTCAGCATAACCAAGCCTTCCAATCTCGTTCTCTTTTGCAGTTTTTAAAGGAGAAGCAGGTGATGGACAGTTCCCCAGAAAAACTGAAGAAGGAGCTGGAAGAAGAATTGCAGATGAGCAGTGATGATTTACGGAGCCATGCTTGGTATCATGGACGGATTCCACGGCAGGTGTGTTCCTTTTGGTCTTTTTTTTTTTAGTTAACCCTGGAGAGTCTTTGGTGTTCTCCCTACTTCTCTGTAGTACCAAATCCTGCCAAGATCCAAGTAGACCCAACAGTTCAAGTAGACCCAACAGCTCACTTTTTAATGAGACAAGCTACAGGAATTGCTCTTAAGATTTCTGCAGGTAGAATGAAGGAACAGTTGGTGGAAAAATGAAACATACTGGATTAGTCCAAGTCTTAGGACATGGTTAGCTGGAGGGTTGTCTTTCTCCAGTTGTTTCTGCCTGACCGGTACAATCTGGACCAGTTGGTGTGCTCCAAGCTGTAAAGCAGGGGTCTTTAAACTTGGCTCTGTTATGACTTGTGGACTTCAACTCCCAGAATTCCTCAGCCAGGCATGCTGGCTGAGGAATTCTGGGAATTGAAGTCCACAAGTCATAAAAGGGCCAAGTTTGAAGACCCCTGCTGTAAAGCATTGTATCTTGTGGGATTGAGAAGATGCACCTTCTTGTTAGCTGTGCCTGTCTTGTAGACACTATGCTCCCTGAAGTCTGCATGGCCCTGACTCTTTTGTGCTTTCATAAAGCCACAAAGGCCTGGTTTTTTTTGACATGCCCTGGGGTAGGGTATAGTGATCTGTTCCTTGTTGGTGAATTGTTGGAAATATGTTTGAGTTAGTTATCCGCCTCTGAAGTTACTTATCTACCTCTGACGCTCACTGTGTGTTCTACTGTCAGTTTTGTCATTTTTCAGTGTTTTTCAGTTTTGCTGAAACTGCCACCTAACCTCAGAATTTGTTGCCTGGATTTGCATATTTTATGCTAACTTATTCTGAAAATCTTCACTTTCTTTAAAAGAAACAAGCATGTTTCTAGCTCTCATGCATTTGCCATGAATCATTTTGGGGATCCTTTTTCTGTTGTTCTCTGCTAAACTTTTTCTAGAGAAAAGACTTTCCAAATTATTTGAAAACATTAATAAATACTAAATGCCGTTATATCAAAATAGGCCAAATATATTTTAACTTGCATAATTTATTCTGATTGCTGTTTGCTTTTCCAACAGTACGTTATGTACACAACTGGTTAGAGAAATAGCTTAATTCAGGCTGAAAATAATAGTACTGACATTTCAAAATGCCTATTTTTAGGGATGTGGTAAGATAGCTAAAAGCAATAAACTACATTTCTGTTCTCAACCTGGTTTTTATCATGACACCTATATGCACTTTGGTACCTGAAGGAGAAGAGCTGTTACTATTTTAATCCTGGGCAACTAAAACAGCATGAGCTAGTAATCAAAATGCAAATCTCCTCAGTTATAACTACTCCTGTGGGAATCAATCTTGCAATGTTTGATAATTAAAGGTTGTCTGATTAAAAAAAGGAAAGACAATTAAAATAGTATTTCACGTTGCCAGTAAGTGTGTTGGATACAGGTAAAGAAGCCACTGAAAGAACTGGTTTCTTAACAAAAACCAATGAAAGAATATATTGTTCACAATAGTCTACAATCCTACGGTATTTATTTATACTTACCTAGCAATTTAAATTCCATTGATTGAATGAGTCTGTTCTGGCTCAGCTAGATCCAATTCAGTATTTTGGAGTTTCCAAAATAAAAGATTGTCCGTTGGTGGCAGTCAGGGCAAAATCTATATTGATTTTTATGTTTTCATGTTTCAAATAAACAGTTGCAGGTGGTCTAAAGATCGTTTAAAGCTGTAAGGGGTCTTTTAATTAAGGTTTAACATCACTTGCCTCTTTTTAATTTTTATATATGGTTTTTATGTTTTTTAATATTTTATGTGTACACCGCCCAGGGACCCTCTCTGAGGGAGATGTGAAGTTTAAAAAAATGTGATAAATAAAAAACAAAAAGTAGTGCGAATGGTCTCACCTTGCTGTGGTTCTGCAGTATGCCTTAGAAATTGAATTGACTGAAGTTGCCCTCAGTACAAATACAAGTGTCAGAGGGCGAGTTTTGATTAGCAATAGCAATAACACTTCGACCCTATATACCACCTCACAGTGCTTTACAGCACTCTCTTAATGGTTTACGGAGTCAGTATATTGCCCTCAACAATCTGGGTCCTCATTTTACCGACCTCGGAAGGATGGAAGGCTGAGTCAACCTTGAGGTCGTCAGGATCGAATTCCAGACTGTGGGCAGAGTTAGCCTGCAATGCAATACTGTGTTCTAAGATTAAATCTACCACAAGGAGGGTTTGGTCTAACAGCTGCCTTCATCTTTCTGTAGTTACAATGTGTAGTTTTAAAATATATGCATGGTATTTGTGCAATTAACCTCAATGATAGTTTTACTCTGATGGACATCATGATGGGATTGGGTGACCTATGAAATTGTTACTATGAGTACTGTCAAACTACGTCAGATATCACTAATCTGTTGTCCTCAAAATGATATGGAGTATAGCACCTACCGACCATGGCTAGTATTACTAGTATTATACTTTCAAACTATCTAGAAGGCACCAGGCTGCTTACATCATCAAAGCTTTACATTTTATTAGCACTGGCATGTTTAAACCTCGTTGTATGCTGATCACTTTTCTTTTCCCAATTGGTATGCGTACCCTGAATAATTCCAGAAAAATATTAATGTTGACTTTATAGCAGTCAGAAGGTTAAGAGTGCTTATGCAGCCTCAGAGATTAACAATTTTATTGTGGTACAGAGTCTCCCAGGTAATAGCTGCTGTAAATAGTTGAATGAGATTGAAAACTCAACAGGAAATCTTTCCTCTCAGTTGAAAATAAAATGATCTAGGTGAGTGTTAAACCTCGTGGAATGCTCTCTGAGCACTACAAAGTGATGGGGTAGCATATTATCAAGTATTACTGAACTGATTGCTGTGAAAAAGAGCATATATTTTCTTCAAAAAGTGGAATTTACCATAATTAGTCCAGTTTGCTTGCTCTAGTCTAGAGGTAGGATAGGGTAGGTTAGGATAGGGCAGTGGTGGCGAACCTATGGCACACGTGCCACAGGTGGCACGCAGAGCCCTCTCTGTGGGCACGTGTGCCATCGCCCCAATCCTAGGCCTTCAGCTGGGTTTTATAAAACCTTTTTGCTTTAGGCCTCCGCCGCCATGTGCAAAAAAAAAAGGTTCAATCAATCAATCAATTTCAACTTCTCACGGGAAAAAAAAAAAGATCTCACAAACTTGGAATTGGTTGATTGAACTTTTTAGTCCCACCCAGTCTGCTGTTACCACCGCAGCCACGCCCACCCAATGGGCCATGCCCACCCAATGGGCCACGCCCACCCAGCACCCGATGATACATAAGTGGGTTTTCGGCTGCAGTTTGGGCACTCGGTCTCTAAAAGTTTTGCCATCACTGGGATAGGGTAAGGTAGGGAAGGGGAAGGGCAGGGAAAGAAAGGAAGGGATTCCTGCTGATGGGGGATTGTTCCTGCAAAACATTTTTGCATTCTAGCCAAGTAACCTTGGTCTTGATTTCAGAAGTAACAGAATCGGAGTTATGATTCTCCCCAGATAGCAGAGTTTGGAATGTCTTATATTTATAAAGCAATCTGAATTTGGTCTTGTGGGAAATAGGCTTAATCTTTTTGTAATCTTCAAACACAATAGCTAATACATGTCTGTATGAGGCAGAGGAAATGAAAATAAAGCCAGAAAAGAAAGACTATATAAATTGAAATCTGGCAGAACCTTAGTACAGAAAAGCTGAGGGACTGAATAAGATCAGCTGCAGAAGGAAAATAATAATAATAATTGGCATTGACAAATTCACCATCAGTCAATTGCAAATGGCGTAGTTGTTCCACGTAATCTACTCGGAACAACTTGGGAAGGACTCGGTAGATGGATAAAAATGTCAAATCCAGTCTAAACATCTGGCTGTGCAGCAAACTATAATATGACTTACTGTTTTTGCTGAATGTTTGTCAAATAAATATGAATCATTCCAGAACATATTTTTAATGCTTTGTAATCCACCCTCCATTTTTTTAAATATTACTTTTTATTTGAGCAACTTATGTGGCTGCCCAACTTGCAAATTTTGACTCTGGTTTGCTAACCTAGGATTAAAAATATAAAAAACAAACAATAAGCATAGTGACTGAAAAAGCATAGCATGAAAGAGCACAAACGGAGGCCAAACCCAAACTATTCAGACAACCCAAACTATTTGGCATACAGGCCTGGGAAGGAAAAAGAAAAAGAACCCCCAACTTTTTTTAAGCGTTATGGAAAGCCAGCAGGGTCAGTGCCATTCTAAAGGGCAAGCATTGCAACAGAGAAGGTAACCAAGCTGGGTCCCCTTAGATCAGGGGTTCGCAACACCCAGGGTCATGGCCCACTACCAGGTTACGGCCAGTTCGGAACCAGGCTGCGGAAAGCATCAGGCAAGCACACTTGTGCGGGTAGCTCCCCTTGCGTGAGCGGTGGATGCTTGTACTCGCGCATGCAGCTCCCCTGATGCGAGAGGCAGGCGCTTGCACTTTCGCAAGAAGCTCCTCTCATGCAAGCGCCCGCCGCTCACACAAATGGGAGCTCTGCAAGCGCATGCACACCTGCCACGTGGACAGAACCATCCCTTCTCCTCCCCCACCCGGGCGGCCAAGTCGGAAAGATTGAGGACCACTGCCTTAGAGCATGCTATTTCAGTGTGAGGGGAGGGAGTGCAAGTGCACGTGCCCGCCACTTGTGTTGAGAGGAGCTGCGCACGTAAGCACAAGCTCCCCGTCACTTGTGTGAGGGAAGCTGCATATGCTCATGTAACTGCCACTCATGCAAGGGAACTGCACGCATGCTCTCTCAACTCTTGACGTGGCCCGGTTCTGAACTGGCCGCAACCCAGTAGTGGGCTGTGGCCCGAGGATTGGAGATCCCTGTCATAGAGGAAAACCAGCGCATGGCCATCCTGTTGAATCTCAAGAGTTAGGCAGACCGAATTGGAGATCGGTCGTCCCACACGTAATCTAGTCCAGGGCTTTTCAACCTTTCCACCCATTGTACCACTTTTAGGATATGGCAACATCCGAGTACCACCAGCCACCTAGCAAGGTGTCAAAAACGTGATGACCCAAAAAAAAAAAAGGAAAAAAGTGATAAAGTACAGGTAGTCCTCAACTTACAACAGTTCGCTCAATGACTGTTCGAAGTTACAATGGCACTGAAAAAACTGCCCCCCAAGCCACAGCCGAGCAAGACACCTGCCTGCCCACCCGGCGGCGCTCTTCCTCCTGTCCGAGGTTTTCATTGTTGTGAGCATTTCTGTTGAAGAATAGTAGCGGAGATGGGGTGGGCGGTTGTTTGGTTTTTATTCCCCCCATCTGCTGGGTGGTTGCAGCAGGTTTTGGTCACTTCACATGACCCTGGGACACTGTGACCGTCCTAAATATGAATCAGTTGCCAAGCATCTGAATGTAAATCACAAGACCCTGGAGATGCTGCAACATTCCAGCTGATTGGTGCTTCTTCTGGGCTCAGCAGAAGTGCCAGGATCAGTGCTGCTTTCCAGCTGGAGCCTGTTGCTGATCCCGGCGCTTCCACTGAGCCCTGAGAGCCTTGCAGCTCCAACCGTCTCTCGCTCAGGCTTGTGCGGTGTTGCCACCAGTTCAGCTCATTCCCCTCCCCCGCTACCACTTTTTTAGGATGGTTGCATACTACCTGCCAGGTGCCAATATACCACAGGTGGTACCCGTACCACTGGTTGAAAAGTCCTTCTACACTGTGCCATGAAGATTGTTGTATACGTATCCTTACTAAAAAATATGCCAGACAATGATTAAAAAAAACCTGACTGGGGGGGCCCAGCAGTGGATAATTTCCTCTTGTTTCAAACAGGCCTGTTTTTTTTTTCTTTTAAAGGTGTCTGAGAGCCTCGTTCAGAGAGACGGTGACTTTTTGATCAGAGATTCTCTCTCCAGTCCTGGCAATTTTGTCCTTACCTGTCAGTGGAAAAACATCTCTCAGCATTTCAAGATCAATAAAACTATCGTGCGGCTCAGCGAAGCTCACTGCCGGGTGCAGTTTCACTTTGAAGACGAAGGCTTTGACACTGTCCCTGGCCTGGTGCGATGCTACGTGGGAAATCGCAAGCCCATATCAAAGCAGAGCGGAGCGATTATATTTCAGCCCATAAACAGAACGGTTCCTCTGAGATGCCTGGAGGAGAAATACGGGATTTCTCCAGTCCTGCCAAGAGAAGATAGCATTCCAGAGGGGCAAGTAGAAACCCCACAAAGGCTGAGCCTTAATATGTGCAATCGACAATCCAGAGAGTCCACTTTAGGAAATCTTTTAAGGTACCACCACTTGGTTTCACGAGAGAGAGAGAGTTGTTGTGCATGGTTTATAATGTTCAACAGCTGGGGTATGTTTATGGATTTGTTTGCAAAATCCCTTCCTTTTCCTTCAATCGTTCAAATCATGTTGCAGAAGATTTGCAATCAAATCAAAGGGTATCATCTTCCTGAAAGCTGGAAGACAGCTCTGAAAGGCCAATGATTGGGGAAAGCCTTTTAACCCTTTGCTCACTGCCTTGCCCCTTTCAAATACATCTCAAAGTTGTGATCGCTCAAGTGGCAGAAAAAGGCTAGGGAGTCTTTTTGCTTCTCTCCATTAAAATATGTACAGAGAGAGAGACCAAGTTAATTAGTACCTTGTCAAGAAAAGGGATTTATATTATGCAAAATGATCAGCATTTCCTAAGCCACCTCTGGGTTTGCAAGTCAATATCTCGCTTCTATAGCCATTTAAAATAATGTTAAGCATGTCCAGAAATCCAGTCCACCTATTTCCTGAATATTTTGTTCTTTGGTTATGTTACCTTAAATAATCAGGCAAGCAAGATTAACCAATTGGCAATACCTTCATTGGTGTGTGTGTGTGTGTGTGTGCGTGTGTGCGCGCGTGCGCGTGCATGCATGCTTTTTGCCTGTGTGTGTGAATTTAAATCCTTCTTTGCTCCCTCTGGAGCTCAAAGAAATCTGTGTGGTTCCCTTCTCATTTTCTCAAGTAAAACTTTCGAAGTACTCTAGGTTGAGTGTAAGGACATGGTTACTGTGTGAAGGAGTGAGCTGATCTTACTAGCCCAACTTTGATATTCTGGTCCGACTTCTGCAACTTGAGAGTAATACCACAGTAAGGTTCATTCACACTGGTTGTTGATTCCTAGTTAACTTAACCCAGCTTTATTCCATTAACACAATCTTCTGACACACAGTGAACCACAAACTAACCGATAGCATGGATTCAAAAACAGATTAGACCCCAAGAGGGTTGATTAGTTTGTAATACATTGTGTGACATTTGATAAATGCCAGAATAGGCAAGATTGCTGTAACAGAAGCTTTAGGAAGTAGTGCAATTTTTTTTTTAAAAAAAAGCTTTATGCTATTTTGGTTCTGGTGTGCAGAAGCTAAACACAAATAAAATATTAAAGATAGACTTATCTTGTCTTTGCCCATTTAGAACAATGTTTCTCAACTTTGGGAACTTCCAAAAAGTGTGGACTTCAATTCCCTGAATTCTCCAGCCAGCCATGATTCTGGGAGTTGAAGTCCACGCTTCTTGAAGTTGCCAAAGTTGAGAAACACTGGTCAAGACAAAGCCCATTTGAAAGACCAACAGGTATTTTCAGAATGCTGTTAACTTTTCTAAATTTTGAAGCCTTTTACTTGCTGCCAGAGGAGCATCCACTTCCTTCCCATGCCATTCTCTCACCTAAATAATCCAGATGTTTTGAAGGGAAGGTTTGTTGCAGGCCTCTGAAAAGCAATATTTCTCTCCCCTCTGGAACTTTGCATTTCCTTTGAACCCAATAAAGCTAAGTGGCCTATTGGAAGAAACAGATCAGGTGCGGAGGGCTGAAGATGGATTCCCCAAAGAGTTGAACTACATTGTGCCAATTGCTTCTTTGTTTCAGAAACAAAGAAAAAAGCGGTAGTCAGCCCGCATGTTTGGATCACCTGCCGGAGAAGCGATTCCCCTTAAAGACTCATCAGTCGGAAAGCTATCTGCCAATAGGTAGGTTTGGTCTACACTTAAAAGGTGAATAGAGTTGGGGCAGCAGGTTGCTGTTAATATAACTTGTGTCTATAAAATATCTATATGGATTTCTTCATTCATTCCTTATCCTAACAGGAGCTCAGTCTTAGCCAGATTGCCTCCCTTTTCTTAATTTAGTGATAAATACAATATGGACTGTTTGAGTCCTTACCTACAGTATCTGTGCCTTATTTGGGTCTCGGGAATAGTGCAGTTTAGATAAACTAAAGACTGCAATCTCATCCAATGTACTTTTAGATAAACATCTTATTTGCCAAATATTAGGGGCAAATTTCCTAACTATTGCAAAAATTAATGAGTTAAAGAAGCATTCGAAAAAGGGTGAAATAAACAATGCTCCCGCAGATAACAGAAACTAGCCAACCTTAGTTGCTTTGGGAAGCTAAGCAGAATTTGCTCTGGTTGGTACTCAGGGGCAGCCCAATGGCTCAGTGGTTAAGACACTGGGCTTGTTGGTTGGAAAGCCAAGAGCCCGGGTTCAAGACCCAAGCGACACAGGACAGGGCGAGCACTCGTCTTCACCTCGCTCCTGTCCACCTAGCAGTTCAAAAGCATGCAGATGTGAGTAGATAAACAGGTACCACTTTGATGGGAAGGAAACAGTGGTCCGTGATATCATGTTGTCCACATGGCCATGGAAATGTCTTCCTTCATGGCCTCGAAATGGAGATGAATGCCACCCCCTATAGTTAATAATAATAATAATAATAATACGCTCCCACAGAGTGGGTCTCCTCAGGGTGCCGTCAGCCAGACAGTGCCGGCTGGCGACCCCCAGGGGGAGGGCCTTCTCGGTGGGAGCTCCCACCCTATGGAACGAACTACCCCCAGAGATCAGGGTGATCCCGGATCTCCCTTCCTTCCGCCGCGCCCTCAAGACATGGCTATTTAAGCTGGCAGGACTGGCCT
>NW_015388537.1:48689-75540 GCF_001527695.2 Protobothrops mucrosquamatus
ATTAACATGCCAGGGTTCTAAAAATTCAACAAAAAAAATGACAAGAATTCTAAGGACTGTCTCTTTATTGTGGCCTCCAACTATATAGAACTATAAGACACACACACACACACACACACACACACACACACAGAGAGAGAGAGAGAGAGAGAGAGAGAGAGAGAGAGAGAGAGAGAGAGAGAGAGAGAGAGACTATAGTTTTGATTTCTTTAAAAAAAGGAAACAACATAAAGATGAAATAACAAAATCTATGGCAACCGAGTCTTTCACTCAATCTTCTCCTCTTTCTCCGAGAATGATAATTACGTTAGCTTGTTATAGCAGAAAACATCTGTCTCGCAGATGTATCCCAACATGTCCAGAGAATCACCATGAGGAGTACCCTTAGGGCCAAAATATGATACATTGACAAAGCAAGAAGAATTGTGGACCTCTGTGCTTAAATTAAGCAATAACTTCATTCCCAATTCCCATTTTCCTCTTTATTTTCTGGCTTCTTTTTTCTCAAGAAAGCGTTTTGCACTTCAAAATGGTTTTTGAGCAATTCCTCTTCCAGTCTCTGAGGTAGCTGAGGGATTGAAGTATTCTCTAAACTGCCTATTGATAATTTCCAAGCTTCCAAAAGCAAAATAAGTGATGCAAAACAAAACTAATTATAGAACAAATTATTCAAAGTGAGAGTAATCAGACCGATCTTTTCTTAATTTGCGAAGTATAATTTTAGCATAGTACAAAATTGTTGCCATCTAAGTATAAATCAATCGTGTTAAAATAAGGTATATTCCCCCTGAACATTATTAATAGTACAGGTAGTGTTTGAGGTATATCTGGGGGGGTATCTCTTCCCTTGTTTGAATGTCCCCCTATTTCCTTATTCATTCTCCCAGTTTTGAGGAATAGAGGAGAACTGGAGAAGTGGCTGGATTTGCCTCATATTACTTTAAGACAGGGGTGTCAAGCTACCGGATGTGTCATGCCGAAAACGGGCCCATCCCAACTCCGGCAATGGGGAAAAAGTCTCAATACTTCACATGTCACATGACGTGGCAAGTTTGACACCCCTGCTTTAAGAGGATGAGAAGCTTTGTCAATCTCTCCCTCTTTGCATGGTGACATTGCAGTTCAGCCAAGTCTCTTTTATGTCAGGAGAACCTTTGCTTGTGAATGAGTTGGCAAATCCTGAGCTCTAATTACTCAACGACAACAACAACAACAACAACAACAACAACAATAATAATAATAATAATAATAATAATAATAATAATAATAATAATAATAATAATAAAGTTGGAAGGGATCTGGAGGTCATCTAGTCCAATCCCCTGCTCAGGCAGGAAACCCTATACCATTTCAGACAAATGGCTGTCCAGTCTCTTCTTAAAAACTTCTAGTGTTGGAGCATTCACCGCTTCTAGAGGCAGGTTGTTCCACTGGTTAATTGTTCTAACTGTCAGGAAGTTTCTCCTAAGTTGCTTCTCTCCTTGATTAGTTTCCATCCTTTGCTTCTTGTAAGTGTTAACCTATATTCTAGAGGCCATTGGCTTTCTGGGTAACACAGGGGCCAGTCTCTAGAGTTCATTCCATTCATAAATCCTTGTATGCTCAGCTTCCCTTTTCTAGAAAATGTTCTTTTCATCTTAGTGAGTCACAAAGTCCTTATTTCTGCTTTGGCCCATCAGAGTCAATTATAGATCGGCTCCTATTCTAAGGCCTGGAGATTTTCCACTGCTGACTGTACAGCCGGTAATACCCCATTCACCACAGAGCGATTTCCCGCTGCAGCTGCTTTGTATATCTGGGATGACTGCAGGGAGAGTATGGTAGATGGGTGGAATTTGTCACTCAAGTGTCCCTCAGCTATGCATCTCACGTATGTGGCATTCAAATACAAGGGTCCTGAAACATTTTCCTCTAGGAAATAGTGACAGGCCCGGACTGCGGGGAAATAGAAAGCTCACGAGGCCGACATGCCCACTAGGTTCCCATATGAAAAGATCTGTAGGAGAACATATTATGGATGCGGCACTTCCATGCAAGAAGGTACATAGCTCATATCCCAAAGCTTAAAGAGAATCCCATTTCTTCTCCTCTTCCCCTCTCCTCCCAATAATTAGCCCATGCCAAGCTCAAAGGGTGAATCCACACCTTTTCTCCAATGTGTTATTCAAAATCCACATTATAAGTAAATGGTAGGATTTTCATATCCTTCCCCCCTTTCATTACACTTGCCGTATCTTTATGCAGGTAATTCTCAACTTACGACCACAATGGAACCCAAACTTTCTGTTGCTAAGTGAGGCAGTCGTTTAAGTGAGGTTTGTCCCGTTTTATGACCTTTCTGACCACAGTTGTTACTCACTGCGGTTTGTTAAGTTAGTAACACAGTTGTTAAGTGAATCTGGCTTCCCCGTTGATTTTGCTTGTCAGGAAGGTCGTAAAAACTGATCACGTGACCCCAGGAGAATGCAACCGTCGTAAATATGAACCAGTTGCTAAGCATCTGAATTTTGATCAGGTGACCATGGGGATGCTGCAACGGTCGTAAGTATGAAAAACGGTCATAAGTCACTTTTTCAGTGCCGTTGTAGCTTTGAACTGTCACTAAATGAACTGTTGTAAGTTGGGGACTATCTGTATTTGGATTCCTCTCCCTAAGTTGCTTTTAGCCCTCCTTTTGTTTTGTTTTGTACCTCTGCAAAGTGCAGTCTACTGATATCACAACCTTCAGTTGTGATGTGCAATCTGTTCACTTCAATGAAATTACCTAGTTAATACCATATCCCTGTGGTGGCGAACCTATGGCACATGTGCCACAGGTGGCACGCAGAGCCCTCTCTGTGGGAACGCGCGCCATCGCCCCAGTCCTAGGCCTTCAGCTGGGTTTTATAAAACCTTTTCGCTTTAGGCCTCTGCCGCCGTGTCCCAAAAAAAAAAGGTTCAATCAATCAATCATTTTCAACTTCTCTCAGGAAAAAACAAGATCTCACAAAGTTGGAATTGATTGATTGAACTTTTTAGTCCCACCCAGTCTGCCATTACCACCGCAGCCACGCCCACCCAATGGGCCACACCCACCCAATGGGCCACGCCCACCCAGCACCCGATGATACATAAGTGGGTTTGGGGTTGCAGTTTGGGCACTCGGTCTCTAAAAGGTTTGCCCTCACTGCCATATCCTGAAGTCAGGCAGAATAGTAGACATGGGAATAGGTCTGGTCCACTTCTGGACAAATTACAATGTGGCTACGGGCATTCTGGCAAGGGACTTTAGGAATCCTCCCTCTTCTTTGACTTTCTGATCAAGCTTTGGTCACCTTCAATTTGATCCCTCAAAGTAGCAACGTCACACTTCTTTTCTCCCTTTACTTTCCAGGTTCAAGACATCCTTCCCAAGGAACAGAAACTGAAAACAGTCCTTGTACGAAGCCTCCGGCTTTTAGAACTGGCAGTGAACCTAATCTGAGCCCCCTGTTCTTCCGGAGATTTGCTTCAGAGTTGCAAATTAGTGATGCGCTCAGGGGGTCTGACAGCCAACTTCATTTGAGACCCCCACCAAAGCCCAGTAAACTGCCATTTCTGAGGCCACTGCAAGGCTTGGATGTCCTCTATTGTGAATTGCACGCAGCTCTTCCCACAGAGGGCAGGCCAACAAAGCAACCTTTATGTCAGAAGAACAGCTTTGTAGAGCATCTGACAACGAAGGACAATGGGACCCATTCAGCCTTGATCCTGGAGGACAATGACTCCTTGCCGAGTTCTGTGGATCCACAGACAGCTCAGTTGGAGAGAAGCAAAGAGTGTCCCATCTTTGTCACACCTGTCATTGAGAAGGTCTCTGGTTTCAGGCCAAACCATTTTGAGTCAAAACTTCTTCCCCTAGAAAACAAGCCCTTGGAGACCGCAATGTTAAAGAGAGTGAAAGAGCTCTTTGTGAATAATGACGCAAAAGTCATTGCCCAGCATATACTGAAGATGGACTGCAAGGTAAAAAAAAATCTCTATTTTTAATTGAAACAGGGTGGGTGGTGGTTTCAACAGCCCTATTGAATCAGACCAAGAGCTAATTTGGTGTTCTGTTTCATCCACAGCTAGAAGCAAACATATTCTGGCTTTAGAATATCACATGCTCTAAATATACATTTACTTATGTATTAATAACTTTAACACCACGTATGATTCACTCCTCGGTCACATAAAATAAAATGCCAAACATACACAAATAGAACTAACAATAGATCCAACCACCCCCCCCAAAAAAAAATCAAGAAAAAGCCAGGTGAATAGTTTTTATTATGTGTGGAAAAAGTGATGGAAAGGGGAGCCTCAGGAAAAGCCCTCTAGGGATGGATATTCTGAGAATGTGGTATACCGACCAGTATCTGCTTTTGCATGCTGAATGAAGGATCAAGTCTCTATGAAGAAGCTGCATGTTGTAGTCAGATTACAAACTGAAGGGTGATTCTGGGTGATCATCAGAGGGCAGCTAGTCTGCTGAAGGTGGACGTATCTCTTAAGGCTTTGAGCAGAGAATTAGTTCTGTTGCAGCTTGTTTAAACTGTGGCTAGGCCCAAAGACACAATTGGATGAAGAATAGTAAGTCTGGTATATTATTTGCCCCAAAATATATTGATAGTTATTTGAGAAATGACCTTCTTCTTTCACAAATGGGATGCGAGTAATTCTGGACATTATCCCAGAAGGCTAATGAAACATACTTCCCCATACCTCAGCAAGCCATTATCTTTGGTTTTGTGATGTTGACTGAATCTACCTATGGTGGCTTGCAAACTATTTTTCATGGTTCACAGTACTGTAGCTCAACCCAAACAACTTTTATCTATTCAATAAACAGATTTAGCATGATGGGTGAACCGGACCATAACTTCCTACCTCAGAACAGGGACCTGGATTTGATACTCTTCAAACTAATTTAAAAAAAAAATAAAAAATGCTATATATTATAAAGAAACTCTCGCAAATCAGCCAAACGGGCATTCTGTCAAAAGGAGAGAACATAAGGATAAGAGGGAGAACTCTTTGAAAGAAGGGACAGAATTCTTGTCTGAATTCTTAGCTTTCTTTAATTTGATAATGCCTAATTGACCAGGGTTTCTTGACATAACTTGTCCAGAATGCCTTTAATTCAAAGCCAAGTAAGAACTCCAGAGTGTCCACTGGAATGCTAAGTGCGCCCTCTAGCGGACCTGCTTTTGAAGTATATGGAAGCTGGTTTCCTTTGAAGGACTTTGGTGGAATGAAAAAAAACCTGCTTTTCTTGCCTTCAAGTTTGGAATATCTCATAGAGCCCAATCACTCTGTTTCTTACCCTCCGTATTGTTGTGGGAATTTTGGTTCTTCGTGTTAGATATTAATAGGAAAGTTACAGGAATGTCAACAAACAAAGAGCAATTTTTTATCCTTGGCGAGAAACTAAAGATCTTATCAGATTTGTGCCTAAATTGCTATCTCTTCTTGATATTTCCCTAGGACATAATGTGGGAATAATTGCTGGTATAGGTATTTCCAGGATCAGATTTGGAAGCGTTTGTGAAGCTGACAGACCAAGCCTCGTAGCTATGCTGATTCTAGTTTTTCCCACTCTGATGCTCTTCAAATATACTAGAGTTCAGTTTTCATAATACTGTGGCAACATAGTGCCTATCCAGAGAACCAGACTGATTTCCCCAAATAATGGGGAAATCCGCCTTGGAAATTTGCTTGGAAACATGCTAAGAGCAGCCTTCCCTAACCTGAGTGCCCTCCAAACATGTTCAACTACAACTCCCAGAATTCCCTGCAGCCAATGGAAATTGCGTATGCTGGCTGGCCATTTTGGAAGCTATAATCCAACTCAACCTAAGAAAGGTTACCCTAAAGCAGGGGTAGGCAACCTTGGCTCTTTTATGACTCGTGGACTTCAACTCCCAGAATTCCTGAGCCAGCCAGCTGGCTCAGGAATTCTGGGAGTTGAAGTCCACGAGTCATAAAAGAGCCAAGGTTGCCTACCCCTGACCTAAAGTATCTAGAATAATTGAGTCAAGGAAGCAGGGAATTAAATATAGTCTTTGTTGCAGGGATGTGTCCTCCACGCTACCTTTCTGTGAAAATTACTTCTTCCTTTGAATCTCTATCGGATAATCTCTTAAATGTCAACCGGCATGACTTTTGCCCAGTTTCCTGAAAAGATCACGCTTCTCGATGTCATTGCCTTAGTAGCGCCCTTTTGACCTCTTTTCCCTAAAAGTATTAGAGACTTATTAAAAGCAGCCGTCTGTCTGGATTGTCTAAATCATGTTGGCCTCAGCTGTGATCCTGTGCACTCAAGCTTGAAAAGACCTTCTTGAGATCTCCCCCCTCATCACTTAGAGCACTCCCATTTGGAGACTTCAATCTATATGTACACGGGGCACTTAAACTGAGTAGAGAGAGGAATTGTCTGTTTCCTGACATCGTGTTTGTCATGGTCCCAGGAGGGGTCTCTCGATGAGATCAGTTAAACACAATAGCCCACTGGATCCATTATTAAGGAAGGCGGGAATAATATCACTAATGACATTTACTGCAACCCACCTGCAGCCAAGGGAGGGCTGGGTCCCTAATGAGGTTGATGCTGCCTATTAGGCTAATGCTGCAATATATGACTGTCATTAGGATTGTGGGTGGAATGTCTAAATGCCTTTCTTTTCTTCAGAGGCATTTATTGGGAGTGAATCTCCCGGTGGCAATCACGCACAGGATCTCCCAATATACACTGGTGGCTTCTAATCCTTATATATAAATTTTAGAGCAACATGGGCCTTACAAAGAAAAGCACACACACAGTTGTTTTTCAACCACTTCAGTCTTATTTGTTTATTTAAAACGTTTATATAGCCACCCATCTTTCAGCCAACTCTGGGAGGCTCCGGTCCAAGATTAAGAGGCATCAAAAATCATTTTAAAACTATAAAACACAACCAGTTAAAACATTAAAAACAATGAATATTAGATGGCATGTTAACATGGATTGATGCCAGATCAATCTGTATTAACATGCCCCCTAATCTTCTCCCGCTGTTTGGGGGGGAAAGCCTTACGGAAAACTAAAATTTTGTAATGAACGCCACGCTGCTTGAATTATTTAATTTGATTTGGCAGTATTTGTAGCCTTCACAAATTTAGATAGACATAAAAAAAGATCAAAACCAAAAATACAATATAAAGCCCCAATATAAGTAGTAAAATATCACTAGTAAACAACCTGAAACATCCTAGACACCATTAAAGTAAGGACCAAAGTAAAGTAAGGGGAGATTAGTACAATGGGTGAGAGATCAGTGATACAATTTATCTGCCATCTTCCCTGTTCAAACTGAATCTGATTTGCATGTTATTTTGGCTTGGATCCACAATGTTGTTGAGTTAGATTGTGTCAGCCTCCTACTTTTCTGAGCAGAAAGAAAACAGCATCGTGTTCACCATACTGGAAGATTCTCAAGAACAGCCCATAGACAGGCTAAATCTATAAAGCAAAGAATAATCAGGGAAAATCACTGTCTTCTAAAAAAAAAAAAAAGCACAATTCCTTTCTTTTGGGAATTTAAAGAGCCTTTAAGTTTGCAGAAGGGAAATTGGAAACCAATCCAGAGATGCAGTCTAAACACAACCACCTTTATTGTAGTTGGGGTAGAAACATGTGGCAAGATGTAAAAGTCCGGATGACAGCAGACTAATGAAATCCAGAAAGCTAATCTAAAAAAAACCCACCGGATTCTCAAGGATCCAATGTGTTATGATGCGCTTCAATTCTTTGTCAGTATTAAAACCGGTATTTTATTTTGTCAGGGAGAAATGAGTGTGCTTGGCCCCAAGCAGGAGTTATCTGATTCACTGTGCCTTAATAAACTACTTTAAGCACGTCTATTGATGCTTACTCCCTGCTTTCTCCTTGCATTTAGCAATGCAATAAATGTGATTTCTGTTAAGTGAATTCTGACAAAAGTTGATAACTCTTCTCTTGAATAATTAACCTTTCCATTTGATCTTTATAGGCTTTGTCTGACCCCTGCTTTTCCTCCATCATGGAATTAATTTGTGTAACCATCCAATTGGTTAGCTGTTCTACTTGTATCCCTCCTTCCATGATGCCAACTGTCAGTATAAATAGAGCATCCCAATAGTACCCCATCTAAGCACTGATGCCATCCAGATTGGCTTCATTTTGGAAAACTCCTGCAACAGGTACCTTGAGGACAGCTTTCTCAAACTGTCCTCCATAAGCCTTGAATTGCAATTGCTATTATCCCCAGCCAGCAAAGCTAAGGAGAAGAGGGCTTGTTTTATCTATGACCTGAGACTGTTTCCTAGGTTGTTTGGACAGCAGTGAGACACATACACCTCTGCAACAAGATCAGTTCAAGGGTTTTAAACTTGAATCTTCAAGTTGGCGCCCTGCTTTAGACATGCATTTAACCTATATCTTAGCATAAACATCCCATTCAGGCCTAGAAAATACTTGTTAATGGAGAGCGATGTTTTTGAACGGGATAGTGCAGGGGTAGGCAACCTTGGCTCTTTTATGACTCGTGGACTTCAACTCCCAGAATTCCTGAGCCAGGAATTCTAGGAGTTGAAGTCCACGAGTCATAAAAGAGCCAAGGTTGCCTACCCCTGGGATAGTGTATCGCATTATTGGATTATGTATAATTCAGATGAAGGGGTTGAAGAGCAGTCAAGAGACTACCTGAGGACAATCAGAAAATTATAAATTTGGGAAAGAAACGGTTGAAGTTCCAGAGGAAAACATCAGAATATTGAGGAAAGAGAAGAAGAAAAAGGAAAAGTGATGAAAAGTTAACATTTTTACTCAAATATTGCATAATTGTACATATCCAAATGAAGCGGTAAAACAATGACATTATTGATGCAGATAATGAAGATTACAAATCAAGAAGCCAAAAACTGATTGGGGAAGATTAATTGAAGCCCGCAAGACTGGAAGAGTTGTTGGCCCAAGAGATAATCACAGGTCTGGAACTTGCAGACAAGCTACTCTTGAGGCAAACATGAGACTTTTAGTCTAGAATTACTGTGCCTCATTAACTGAATTTTACTGAACTCTGGATGACTTTTTTTATCACATAATATCTCTTTTTCCACCCTCTTTTTCCCCCAATTTCCAGGCAGTTGATGCTCAAAACCATTAAAGTTTTAAAAGCATGCATTCCAAGAAGGTATCCTTCCCTCCATCCCATGCTCTAAATTTAGCATTTTGTAATGATTGGCAGAGAGTGCCTTTGGACTAGGAAATAGATGGCGTGCAACTGTCCAGAGTGTTTTAAGTTGTTGTAATTTTCTCATCTCCCAAAGGCAGCATTTTGTCAGCTGCACTAGGTAGACCAGACCAGGGAAACAACTGCACAGAATGTCCGTGCTACTTTTATTGAGATTGGCCATAAAAACAGAATTTTACAGGCCTGACGATGCTATAGCACCTTTTCCTCTTCTCCTCTCCCCCCCCCCACCTCTTCCTTATAGGTCAGTGAATTAGGAAAGTTTCTATGTGAGCTCTTTCCAAATGTTCTATGTGAATGTTCTGGATTTAAAATGCTTTAGCCGTTGTTGCCTTGGCACATTACCATCAAGTTCATCTTGCTATCTTTATACCCATTTCCTCCTGTCATTCACTCCTTTTCTCAGAAGAGCTGCTTGGGAGCAGAAGCACACTCAGGCTAAAACATTAGTGAGCCAGAAGAGCAAGAATCAATCCCTCAATAACTCGTCAATATTTGGGTATATATTCCGTAATCCCAGGTCTTGGCAGTGAGTTTTGCAATGGGGAGGCTGATTGTAATCTGGTACTCTTTCTCTCCAACACTTTTTCTTGGAAGACTGTGGGCTAAGGGAAATAGATTAATTGATTGGGTGTAGATGTTTCCAGGTCATAACTGAGATTGCCTGGAATTAATTTAAATTGTGCATGACTTTGTCAGTTTGGAGTCATATTTAACCACCATCCCCCGGGAATTAATTCATTAGGTTATTTAACACTGGTTTGGGGATTTCTACAACAAATATTCTTTTCCCTTCCTGTAGCATTAACCCAGTTAAGTATTCTAGTGATTATTTGGAGGGCGGGAAAGGGAGGAAGTTCACCTCTAAGTGATGGAAGGCAATGCTGTTTCCTTAAGCATTAGCTCAAAGGGGGGTGTGTGTGTATGTGGGGGGGAAGGACACAGCTGTCGAGTTCAGTAGGTCATTGGGTAGAAAAGATGATGGGCAGGGGAGCTGGACCATGGACCTCTTGCTTGCAGGAGCAAGCAAGAAGATTAAAGATGCATTTATGCCTGCTGGTGCAGGTTTGACAAATCCCATCTCTCACATTAGAGGCATCTGCAGGAAGTGTCGAGATGTGTGATCAAAGCTCTGCCCCTTTGTATGTGTGCGTGGAGGGCAGAGGGGAAGACAGTAGGAAGAAGTATTACCAAGGCAATGGGTCAGACAAGCAGTGCTTAAGCCTGGGCCAAGAAACTAATCTGAGAGAACATCTCTGACAAGCCTCCCCCCTATTCACAATGGGAATAGTCTGGTCCATCTTTATGTGCGCATCATGTTGGCACAAATTAAAAGGAGGGGGGCTTTCACTTTTTCACGTGCACGCGCACCGCAAACCTCCCTGGCTCACAGAAACCAACTCAGACCGATTGATAATTACGTTCTTTCTGCCTGTGAAGAAAATGCAGCTTGAAATACACCCGTTGTCTCCGCTTATCTTCTCTTCCGTTCAGAGTGTTCGTGCGGCTTTCCTAAAAGTTTCACGGTTTCGTTTGTAACCCCTGGAATACTAATAATACCAATGAGTGGTGGGCCTGGGGGGAGTGGGTGGGAAGCAGGAGCCAAGAAGCAAAGATTGACTAGGATAAAAGCGGGTTTGGGCCAGGCCACATCCCTCTTTCAAATTCTACATTGTACAGAAAGCAGCAGAGGGAGCCTTTCAAATGGCTAGAAAGCAATTCCAACGGAGGAGGGGATAAAACTGCAGCTTGAGAGATGCAACTATAGTGACTCCTTTTGGAAAGGACCTCGGAGGTTTTCCATCAGCAGTGGGGAGGTCCCCCCCCCAGAAAAGGCTTTCCTGGGCGTCTCAAGCCAGGAGAGCACCCAAGATCCCTTCCCCTCAATGCAGGTTAATGTCTGGGCCGCCTTGATTCCATTCGGCTTTCTTTTGTTTGCACATTTGCCTCCGTCAGGTTGCTAGGATACTTGAGGTCTCCGAAGAGACGCGGAGGATCATGGGAGTGAAATCAGGCTTGGAGCTGATTACCTTGCCCTACGGACACCAACTGCGCCTGGATCTAATTGAAAGGTGAGCACTGTCTGCCGTTGTGTTTCTCTCCGCAATGTTGAGCTGTTATGAAGAGGCTTTCTGGGCTTCCTTCGGGGTCCACAGTCACAAAACCTGCAAAGTGGGCAATTTCCAGGTGGGTAGACTCTTCCCATGTTTCTGAATACAATCAGATTAGGTTCCTTATGCCCAGAATCCCGGTCTTATTCTCAAATAAGCAGGACTGGGCAGAGAAACTGCCTATGCATCCTATTGGGGCTTTGGAGTTTGGGAACGAAGGGCCTGCTGATGCCCATATTTAAGGAAGTGTTTTAATCGGTGTCCTGATAAAATAGGAGCTGCACTTCCCCTTTAAGTATTTAATTATAAATACACTTGCTAAGAGAGCCAGTTTAGCGCAGGGGTTAAGGCATCAAGTTAGAAACTGGGAGACTGTGAGTTCTAGTCCTACCTTAGGGATAAAGCTAGCTAGGTGAAGTGGAACCAGTCACTCTCTTTCAGCCTAGGAAGAAGAAGGCACTTCTGCAATCTTGCCAAGAAAATTGCAGAGACCAGGCCAGGCAGCCACCAGGGGTCAACAGTTACCTGAAGGCGCAATATTTAAAAAAAATTACACTTGTTTTAACGAGAAAGTTTGCATATCAAGACCTGAGATCTAACAGCTTGTGTTGCACAGATCTCTTACATAAACGATCCTGCAGATCAAGTAATAAACTGTTAGCTTAGAAAAGCCCAAGGATTCCAACTTTACCCAACCTTTGGGGGGGGGGGAGAAGTAAAATGCTGCAGTTTGGAGATGTTAGCCAAGTTGTTAAGGTTTCCTGCTCCCAGTTTGAGAAACGTCCCTTGTATGAATACCCTTTTCGGCAGATAGTTTTTCTTGCTGTGACGTAAGAGAACTCACCTTGAGACATCTTCAAATAGTCTCTTTCATTCATCTCTCTGTCAACAGACATTTCCCTCTTCCCCTGCCCATCCCGACTTTTCCAGGTGAACTGAGTCTTTTCTTCATTTCTTAAATTTGGACAGATGCATTACTATCTCTTCATGTTTAGCACAGCAGTGTAGCAACCCTTATCAAATGGAGCTCATGAATGCTTTCGCTAGAGATTGGTTAAAGGACAAGGTCTTTCCTAAGATGAAGGTTGTGTTCATCAAGGTTGTTTCTCATCCCGGAAACACAGAAAGTGGCATATTATAATTAGGGGTCTTTGCTCATTAGGGGCAGGGTTAGGGCTTCCATAGATGCCAAGATAACATCACTCAACCTTTCCCAGATCATCAGAAAGGCACTAGTTGTACAATGTGGAGCACAGCGCCAGGCTGATATGAGTGTATCATGATGATCATCATGTATTGTGAAAATCCAATGCTATTTTCTGAAGGACTCTAAAAAACCCCACTATATGCCAGCCAGAAAGCAATAGAATGGAAGTAAAGGCGGGTGGTGGTGGTGTTGCCTCTCTCGTTTACTTCAAGAGTAAAAATGAAGAAAACAAAAATCCTCTCTTTGCACACAATGGGTGAGAACTACTGAAGTCCAGTTTCAGAACTGTTCTCATATTTACCTAAAGCATAATGGAAAGCCCAAAGGGCTTTAGATCCTTTGCATCTAAAGCTTCTTCTTTCCTAAACAGTATGTACCAAATTCTCCCCCTTATTCTCTCTCACAGTATGGAAGCACCAGTATTGTGGATGTGGATGCTTTTGCACTGGTTCAACTGATGCTGATCTTCACCTTGAGGTCTAACCTCTCCTATTTCTGAGGTGCAGTTGTTTCATTGCAGAATTTAATTGGTTGCATTCATTTACTCAAATCTTATTAAAATATATTCAGGAAAACGTTAAGAATTAGCTTAGATCCAGTCTTATTTATAGCGGCTATAAATCTATGGAGCATGTATTGGATTTAAGGCAATTCAGATTTTGGATTCCACTGATTTCTGTGGGTCTATATAGAGTGAAGTGTCCAGCCAGGGGGCAGCGCTTACCCAATGTTAGCTGATCTCAAAAAGCTAATACTCGGATGAGAGATTAGAAGGAAAGACCAGGAGTGCCAGCTAGGAAGTTGAAAAAGCATCTCAGAAGAAGAGAGTGGTAAATCAGTTGCCCAGAAGACTACAGGGACATGATCACGAAGTCAAAGGATCTGACCTCAATTCAAAAGTGATCCAATCTTTAAACAGAATAGAATTTAGATCAAGTTCACCATTTTTAATATATTTACAAAAGTGCACCAATACCTTGAGTGTGCGCGCTACGATACCTGAAGCACAGGAAGAATAGTGTTTATCATAACTCTATAAATTAAAAAAAAAGGTCAATATGAAATCAATCAGTTCAAAATACTCCCCTTTTTTAACACTCAAGAATCCTATAATCGGCAGGCGTGCAATTCTCTGTACCGGTTTCTTTTGGTTCTACTTATCAAAGTGATAATGGGAATATAATGATGCCAAGATCCCAAATCCTCCGCCCTTTTTTTTTTTGCTTGAATTCACATGGAGTATAGCATCTTTTGGTTGTCCTGACTACGCCTGATTTGTTTTCTCCAGGCATTCTACGATGGCAATAGGAATTGCGGTGGATATTCTCGGCTGCACGGGAAATTTAGAAGAGCGTGTTGCCACATTAAACAGGATTATCCAGGTTGCAGTCGAACTAAAAGACTCCATGGGGGATCTGTATGCCTTCTCAGCTATAATGAAAGCTCTGGAAATGCCTCAGGTAAAATGGAAATCTTAATACGAGGATATTGAGGATAATGAATATTGCTCGAAAGGCCAACAATATACAAACAAAATCCACTGTTGCCAAGGTCCATTAGATCTGCCTCTGCGGATCTCCCTGTTCTCCACTCCCGGCTGGCAGCTGAATATTTATTGAAATGAACTGCTGGTTTAAAGGAATCAGCAGGAGATTTTTCACACTCCTGTACTGTGTTTGTTGAATGACTACCTGGGAAAAATCCACCTGAAATCATAGGCAAAAAGCTCTCTTTGAAACTCTTTTAAGTGCATTAGCCATCCTAGTTGGAGGAGGGCGGGTCGTAAAAAAACACACACACAAGTCCCTCCCCGCTTGTTGTGCCATGCCTTGGTTTTGATGGAAGCCATCTTCCATTGGGGTATGTTCCACAATATTGTAACTTATAGCAGGAAAACATACTTCAGAGCTTCCCTCCTTTTTTGCCCTCTGTAGATTGCCCGGTTGGAGCAGACGTGGACCAGCTTGAGGCACTGTCACACACAAACGGCCATTATGTATGAGAAACAGCTGAAACCTTTCAGCAAACTCTTACACGAAGGAAAAGGTGAGCGTGTGGATATCTAGTTATGTAACGGTTTCCATTGTTGCCGAGGGATTCCAGTTAAGCCTTAAGGGCACATCCTTTATTTCCTGAATGGAAAGTGTGTTTTAAAAAAAAAAGTCATGTCCTATCAAGGACAGCAATGCTTTACTTTTGTTATTTATTTCGTCTGGGGAAGAATAGAGATCCTGTAGCCAAAGAATATATGTACAATTTGCTCACGCGAAAGAAAAAGGCCAATGGACTTTCTCTAGATTTTTTTTTAACTACTCCAAAGTACAGTTCATTTAGTGGCTGTTCGAAGTTACAACGCACTGAAAAAAGTGACTTATGACCGTTTTTCACTTAAGACTGTTGTGGCATCCTCCATGGTCCTATGATAAAAATTGGGATGCTTGGCAACTGACTCACATTTATGACGGTTACAGGGTCCTGGGGTCATGTGATCCCCTTTTGCAACCTTCTGACAAAGTCAAGGGAGAAGCCAGATTCCACTTAATGACTGCATTACTAATTTAACAACTGCAGTGATTCACTTAACAACTGTGGTAAGAAAGTCGTAAAATGGGGCAAATTCATTCAAATGCCTCAACAACAGAAATTTCGGGCTCAGTTGAAGTCGTAAGTTGAGGACTACCTATAACTGTCCTAGGCCTCCTGTTTTGTCATAAGAATTGGTTACATAATGAATTTCCTGGGGGGCTCAGTGAAAAGTGATCAATGATCAGTTTTCTTGCCAAAGTTAAGGGCTTTTATGAAAAGAAAGCTGAATTAAAAAGGGAACAATGATCTGTCTCTACACTCGATTCACACTGAATGGGGCATTTAGATATGTATGTTGTATGTATCTGTGTATATTTCTTAATCCAAAGCATCAGATGTTTTCTGCAAAAGTATTTAAAATGCTAAAATCGGGGGGGGGGGGACACCAATAAAAGTACTTTTAAGCATGAATGTTGTGTTTCAAGGTACATTCACAAGACATGGCACATATAAATATAATAAAGTATATGTAATATATAATGCAAGCACTTAAAACATTTTTATATCAATAGGCAATTCCTTAAGTGGACACTGAAACTGAGAAGATTCTCTTCCTTATTTCCAGCAACTGACTTAATTTGGTAGGAGCACTCAGAACGAGTTCTCTGATGACTAAAAGTGCCGGGTAGAGACATGGAGAATGTTTGATACTAAATCAACTACGGCTATAACCGACCAGAACTAGGCCCCAAAATAGACCTACCGGGCCAAACATTGTAGAGAGACAGTCCTTGACTTACAACCACAATTGGAACTGGAATTTTAGTCACTAGAAAATACAGTCATTAAGTGAGTCACCCATGTAACTGGGTTCAATTTTACTGCCATTTTTACCACGGTCGTCAAGCGAATCACTCCAGCCGTTAAAGTGAATTATACGATCATTTAAGCGAATCCATCTTCTCCCAATTGGCTTTGCTTGTGTAGAAACTGGTCAGGAAGGTTGCGAGTTGTAATCGTGCAACCATTGTAAATACAAACCGGCTACCAAGTGCTCCAATTGCAATCACACGACTACAGGCGTGGGGCAATGGTTGTTAACTTTGAGGATGGGTTGTCATTTTTCCCCCAAGGCCATTATAACTTTGAACCATCATTAAATGAACAGTTATTGGGACCTACCTGTAGTCACAGAGGGTGTTGATGCTGCATTGCCCTGAAAAACCTAAGGGGATCTTTGCTTGGCATGGAAAGTTGCAGGCCATAATCTAGTACAGGGGTAGGCAACCTTGGCTCTTTTATGACTCGTGGACTTCAACTCCCAGATTTCCTGAGTCAGCCATGGATCTAGTAGATCAGTTTTGTCATATTCATGCTCACTTTAGGTGCTTTTCATCTCTTCATTTTCAGAGATCACTTGTGTGTCGCAAAACGTCGTCACTGTGCCATTGCTGGTGCCTCTGGTTACCCTGCTGGAGCGTCAAACTGTGGTCTTTGAGGGAATGGATGTGTGGGAAAACACTGACCAGAGCTGTGAAATCATGCTGAAACATTTGGCGACGGCTCGTCTGATAGCACAAAACGCAGAGCAGTATAGCGCAAATGCAGAAAGGATCCTTACAGGTAGGGGGAAAAAAAGATAATAGTCCTCTTGAGATGGCTGTAAGGCTTTTAGTAGTTAAGCTCATAAACAAGAGACACAGGTAGAATCAAGCCCTGGGCTGTGTAAATGCAGCCTTATACGACAAGGTTGTTTCCACCCTTATTTATGTGCCTGACGGATGATTATGTTTCTGGTAATTTAGAGAAAGTAGCAGCTTTACCCGAGTTGACCCGTGTCTCTCCTCATTCCCTGAACTGTAAACAGGAAGAGCTGGGATTGGACTGACTTTTACAATATTGCTTGTAAGGAAGTATGTGGCCTTTCTAGGGACTTGTCGTGACACATTTAGCAACTTTAGAACGTATTCTTAGCTTCCTTTGGAGAAAGGCTGTTTCCAAGATGGTAAAAATGGGTTGGAATGTTTATTTTTAAAAGAGTAAAGCCAGGGCTTAGTTTAGTTGTTCATTTTGTCCTCAGAGGCAGAGATGTGACCATGTAGAAAAATCAGCATCTAACTGAGATTCTATAATAGCGTTTCTCAAACTTGTTGGCTCGAAGATGTGTGGACGTCCACTCCCAGAATTTCCCAGCCAAGTTGACTGGGGAATTCTAGGAGTTGAAGTCCACAGATCTCTGAGCTACTGAAGTTAAGAAATACTGCTGTATAGCCATTATTTGTTGTATATACTCTCTGCATGTGTATTTCGAATGCCATATTCATTCAACATAGAAAGAAATATTTGCAACTGGGAGATGATTTACAGTAGATCAAGTACTTTGCCCAGTATATTGCCATGTTTTTTTCTCCAGGGAGAATCTACAGCAACCTGAAATCATTGGCTGCAGTCAAAGGTGACATGCAGCTTGGCTTAAAACACACGCAGTACTTGGTGCCGAAGACTACGTTTTATGGTAACGTTTGTACATTTCTCTTTTCTTTACCAGGTTTTCAGCCAGACGATGCAATGAACGAAATCTTCAAAACAGAATTTCAGATGAGATTGCTCTGGGGCAGCAAAGGAGCCCAGGTCAACCAAAATGAAAGATATGAAAAATTCAATCAAATTTTAACTGCACTCTCCCGAAAATTAGAACCCCCTCTTACCAAGCAGATGGAAAATAGAAACGCCTGATGGACTCTCAGCTAAAAAGAAATTGGCAGAATTGCCAAGAAAGCATTGTTTTAAAAAGAAAGCTGTAGTAAATGTTGCTTATTTCTCATTTCCCTAGGGCAGGGGTAGGCAACTGTGGCTCTTTTATGACTCGTGGACCAACTCCCAGAATTCCTGAGCCGGCTGGCTCAGGAATTCTGGGAGTTGAAGTCCACGAGTCATAAAAGAGCCAATGTTGCCTACCCCTGCCCCTAGGGGAAAGACTGCCCTCCCCACAAAACCCTTCCAAAAAAAAAATACTTCCTTAGGAATATCTACTGCCTGCCAACTCCCTTTTATGCTGCTAGTGTGATTTTAAAAAAACCCTGTATTTCCCCACTCCCCCCCCCCCAAAAAAAAGCAAGTTTCAGGCCAATCAAAAACCATATTGCAAACACAGCATCTATAGCCAATTGAAAATCAGGGCGCTACTTCATGGATTATTATTACTCTTATTCCAAATGAACTGCTATAACCCTAGATGGGGTGTGGAAGACTGGTGGTTATACTTTTTTGTAAAGTTCCTCTGACATCAAGCAGAATTTGTCAACTGTATTTATGTACATTTATTTATGAGTTGCTAATAATGACCTGTGATTTATAAAGGATTATTTATTTGTTCTGATTGTTGCCTTTCATGGACACCTCCTATCCGCTATTAAAAAAATCATCATTTTAGGACTTATATCCAATAATGTTATTAACAGTCTGTTTTGTAAATATAAATAGAACTTAAAGAGATGTCCTTTTAGGAGATATCAGTTGTATGATATCCCTTAAATAGATGTGGAAAATTTTATAATAGCTGTGAATTAAAGAGTAACACTTGAAATATTTTAATGCCTTATTTTATTATGTCAGCGAAACACAAAATGACTGGTTTGGGGATTCAACACATTAACTGTATCAATGTCCGCATTCACACGGTTAAGGTAGTAGCAAGATTATGTACTGCCCTTTCTTTATTGCTGCCAAATATTGCTTCTTACTTTGGAGTATCATTGATAAAATATACTTCCTCTCAAACATTTATATGTTGCCCACTCCCATATATAATAGCTTAGAGCAGTGATGACGAACCTTTAGAGACTGAGTGCCCAAACTGCAACCCCAAACCCACTTATGCATCGTCGAGTGCTGGCTGGGTGTGGCGCATTGGCTGGGTGTGGCCAGTTGGTTGGGCGTGACCCATTGGTTGGGCGTAGCCCATTGGGTAGGCGTAACCCATTGGGTGGGCCTGGCTGTGGTGGTAACGGCAGACTGGGTGGGACTAAAAAGTTCAATCAATCAATTCCAACTTTGCAAGATCTTTTTTTTTCCCCGCGAGAAGTTGAAATTGACTGATTGAACCTTTTTTTTTTTTTGCACATGGCGGTGGAGAAGCGAAAAGGTTTTATAAAACCCAGCTGAAGGCCTAGGACTGGGGCGACGGCGTGCATGCCCACAGAGAGGGCTTTGAGTGCCGCCTCTGGCACCTGTGCCATAGGTTCGCCACCACTGGCTTAGAGTGGCCTATTATAAATACAATTGCAATTAAAACAATAGCACTAAACACTAGAATTGTGAATCATAAAAACCGATTAAAAAGCGTGGCAAATCGATATATAAAACTCCCTTTTTAAGACCCTGCAACCCCTTAATTTGGGGCAGAGTTGGGGCAATTGGAGCTGAGTGTTCACTGGCCAGATGCCCTTTCTGATGCCATGCTGAGTTCTCAGCAGATATTTTTTTCTCTATGCCCTAGGACAGAAACATCTGTCACTATCTAGGATTGAACTCTCAACCTTCCGAGTGGGAGGCGAACACTAGACCACCAGGCCGCTCTATGTATGGTTTTGTGTGTGTGTGTGTATCAATCTATAAATGTGATAACTAAAAATATATATAAAATTTATCTAAAACTGCATAGAATTATCTATATAAACAAGAACGTGAGCTATTAAAAGTCCAATGACTCTTCAAACTGCAAAACCTAGTCATGTGCATTGTAATACATGCCAGTTCATCTGCAAGCAGTATCTGAGCATAAGCTGAATCTGAGCAATCAAGATTCAGGCTGATCAGGAGGAAAAATTGAATGTCTCTATAAAAGGAACAGCAAAGTAGTATCCTTCCATGTTATCCATGTCTCCAAAATCACAAGGGCAGAGCAATGCTACTTTTTGTATTCGCCATCCAAAACTGAAGGGAGAGCACGGTACAGTCTCGGACAAGAGTGAAAGCTTTCCTATGGATGGGTGTTTCTGATTGTGTGAAATAGTAGGCAGCGATGACTATATTTGCTGATGAGAGGAAGGCCAGAACCTTCCGTAGACAACTTTGTTGCACATAGTTTTCAGAGCGCCCAATATTCACGGTCCACTTTACGTTCTACTCATTCGCTTATTATAGTCACATTATAAATTTGAGCCTTTTCAATGCTTTTTCCATTGTCCACGACTATTGCCAGCATCCTCAACAAAACTAAGCATTCTGGACCTAATAACATTGAAACCTCTTGATGGCATTTATCCGTATCTCTTATCAATCATATTTTCTATGAAGTTACTTTAAATGTCATCAGGTATTTTGGTTTAATAGTCTCAGATCCAAATATCTTCACATCCAGCAGCATGGTGGGTTTTGTTTTCCAGTGACTGATTCTACCCATACTAATTTATATGGATTTTTTTAAAAAAACAAAACAAAAAAACCCCAAAAGGCTTTAAAATATGTGCATGTCTTCCACTATTGCAGATTTTTAAAAATAATTCTTTAGTGAAAAAATTAAGAAGAGAGAGAGCGGTTTCAATGCTAGGAGTTTTCACAAGCAGTAATGGATTAAGTATCTATGATACCTATATAAATTTCACCAGGTGAAATTTTGGTAGTTCTGCACTACTGTGAGCTAAATTAGCTTTTTTTAGGATTTACATTTCATGATGGAAATAAAATTTAAAAATTTGATTTATTTTTGTTCTAACTATACAGACCTTTGCTGTTTTTAACCAGTAACACAATTTACTGACTAATCCGTTTAAGGTCGTACACTGAGAGAACAAGAATACATCATCTCTTCTTTTTCTCTCCTAATCAAATATCCAACTTGACAACTTAAGGAAAAAGAAGACATCTATCTTCCTCTTTGTTCTCTGGAAGTCATGGTGAGCATGACATGAATCCCAAGGCAGAGGAAACAAGCAAACTTAATAAAAGGCATTTAAGTCCACCATGGCCTGATCAGTCAACTGGAAAATGTGAAGCTTTTATTTTAATAAGCTAGTAAAGCAGACCGATAGCAGACCTTTTAGGACTGCTTTTGAATCTATGGCTGAATGCTTTCATCATCCGTTCCAAACAGAGACCTTTCCATCAAACAAGCAGCATCTTAATCTACAGTTTCAGAATTCAAATGAATACACAAATTTTAGGACAATTTGTTTTTGAGAAAATTTAAAACTATGAGCTGAATACGAACGATCCAGCTGGGATTAGGAAGGGCAAGAGAAAACGGAGAGGAGAAAAAGGAGGACTAAAAAAAATAATGGGAAGAATCATTTCCTTTTCGCATCCTGAAATCGGAGACCCACCATGCTACAACTATGTAGGTCAGGACAAAAAAAAAAATATTCTCTAGGAATTTTGGAATCCTCCCAAAAGCTTCTGTTTTGCATGGGTGCAGTTCTACCAGAAGCCGCACTGAAGGGTCTTGTTTCAGCCTCTTCTCCAACTTTTCTCTGGCAGGCATTTGGATTGTGCAGGGAATTCTGTACTCCTTATTTGTTTACAGAGGCCAAATATAAATACAATTCTTTGTTGCATGGTCGTTTAAACCTGCCAAAAGTGCTGCTGTTGCTAAATGTTCGTGTAATTAGTAAGCTTTAGTGTAATCCCAATTTGGATCTGTCTGCGTCTTTGGCAAATTAGGTGGCTTCTAAAAGTGAACTGAAAGTCATCTGAGAAACCTTGTAACGCACTGGTTCTCAACCTTTTTAATGTCGCGACCCCCAACCGGTCGTAAGTCGAGGACTAAACAGGTCGTAAGTCGAGGACTAAACCGGTTGTAAGTCGAGGACTACCCAACCGGTCGTAAGTCGAGGACTTTCCCTGCCCGGGAGCACCGCGCATGCGTGGTTCCGCCCCCTGCGCCGGCCGAGGCGTAGCTGGCAAGCGGCAGACACGGAGCAGGCCGACCACCAGCTGGCCCAGCTCAAGGGAGGTAAAGCACCCGCTGGAAAAGGGGAAAAAAATGGCGGACAGCCTTGCTTGGCGACCCCCGTGAAATGGTCGATCGACCCCAAATGGGGTCGCGACCCATAGGTTGAGAACCGCTGTTGTAAAGAAATTAAATTATCCCAAGGAATAATTCTGGACTGGAGCACTAACAGTGAGGAGAACGTGGAGATTTGTCTTTCTGGTGCAATTTCTGCTTCCCTTTAACCACTTAAGCATATTTATGACAAATTAAACCAAACAAAAGCCGCCCATTACTTGCCTGCAACAGAAGACAAAGAAATGATCCGGGCCATGAAAAGATTGTTTAATTCCACGAAAATATTTTGAAGAGAACGACTATTATTTAACAAAGCATTTAAACATTTAAAAAAAATCAACACGTGCACGAAAGATTAAAAATTACTGAAAAGTTATGACTCCAGACAATTAATTCTCAACATTTCAAAATAATTTTAGCCAACTGTGCAAGTACAAAGATTTTTTCCTCCCCTTACATTTAACTACCCTCATAAAGGTTGCTTTATACCACAGGAAGAAAAAGATCCTCCTGAGGAAACAAATCCGGCCCTACAAAAACAGTAGCACAAAAGAACTATTAGTCCTTTACTAGAAGTGTTAAAAGCAGCTCAAACTGGCTGTTAAGTAAAATCCATAGGGTTCTTGGCTGAAAGAGTGAGAACCTAATCATTGTCTTTTATTTGGAACTTTAAAATAAAAAGCCAGCATTAAACAACTATTCAATGTAGTTTGGTCAGTAATGGCATACGGTCACATTATTATAAATAACCCTGTTTACAATATCCCAAAACTCTAACCTTTAGTGTTTTATCACCCTCAATGTAAATTACACTAAATCATATGTGTAATAGTGGCACACTTAATAGTAAAAGGAAGAAATTTCCACACAAGAGTCACATAGATTTAGTTTTACTGATAGTACAACTGCTAGTAACACTGAAAAAAAGTTCTAAAGGAATCCAGCATTGCTGTGTCCAAATATTGCTTTGATTCCCACCTTTAGAAAAGCAGGATTTTAAATACAGCAGAAAGCTGGTTTATGAAGCTTAATTTAACTTTTTCTTTGTCCCTCCCATCCCTTCCCATATACTAAGATTACCCTATTTTGCTTAGATTTGACATTTTCATTAACATAATTCACAAATGGCAGACAAATAACATGAGCAATGACGGGGTGCTGCAGACAACTATATTTACATGTATAAATGTGTCCAAATCGCAATGTTTACAAATAAAAGTGCACATAGATAATTAACAAAGTATCACTCCAATTTTTAACTGGTCCTTACAATAAAGCATACTTGGAAATAGACGAGCACTGCAGTTCGTTAAAAACTGGTGTCTTCTCCCATCCCCAACTCAAAAAAATAGGCAATTAAAAAAAGGCTCCATAAAAATCCTATTAAAAACATTCATCGGACGTAAAACAAAATCGATACGTGTACTTTTGTTTTCAATGTGTCACGTTCACAATGCACCTTGGGTTGTGGAATGGTAGAGATCGAGAAAACAACTACCACTGGCTACCAACAGCTGCAGAACTGTAGAAAGATTCAGGAGGTCATACAGAGCTGAGACCCAATAGCCCTTGGCGGGATACTGAAGTGGTATTGTTGGCAATCAACAGATTTAGGCACTCGGAGAGTTTAAGGCAGCATCTGAATGACAAGCACTTGGTTTCTGAAAAGAGTTGGTTGTCTTACAGCGGCAAATCTGTGCTCTTTTTATTCTAGGATTTTCAGTGCTCATGAGAAAGTATTGAGGTGCTGAGGATAGGCTGGAATGGCCTAGTGCTAAGATCTATATTCCATTCCCAAAGCAGAATGAATGTTACTTATACAGCCGATGTAACGCCAAAGAAGTGGAATGGTCACAATGAAGAAGATTAAAAAAAAAAACAAAACCAAATTACAGCAACATAAACGGGTAGGGAAATAAAAAAAATTTAGTGCTGGAGGTTGCTACAAATGCAGGAGACGAGGAAGAGCTATGGAAGTACAAAACATTAGGCGAACATGCCCGACATGTATCTAGACATGCAGGAAAAGGTTAGGGCGAGCATGGAAGTGGCACAGGCAGAAGACTGTCAATGACAAGATTTTTGACTGAATGCTGACTTAAAAATGGATATGGAAAAGGAAGCAGCTGAAACAGCCAATGTAAAATGCAAGTGGTAAAACAGCTAGCATTTCAGAACTTCAAACTATGGAAAAGGTACGTTTTTCAAACTGGGGTGGTTTGGTTCTGTTGGAATGGAGCTTTAGCTTACCACAATTTTGAACACACAGAGAAATGCTAATGTTGTTAGTGAGAAACATATGCCTACATGCTTTCATGCAACTGACTTTTCCCCCATATCTTGCTGGGCCTAACACCCTCCCCTCAAAAAGCAGCTGCATGTAACCTCCTTCAACATCTCGCCCATTTTCTCAGATACCCGCTTCAGGAACCTGCAATCCGAGAGGAAAAGAAGAACAGAACAGAATTACCAGGGGCCATTCATAAAAAGAGAAGAACAGTCTTTTTTTTTTTCTCCTTTAAAAACATCCACCTCAAATTTTTATGATTATACTAGATAATGGCTCAGATCCTTTGCAAGGGTTCTCTTATGTCAGACTTTCTGGATAGATGTTTGCTCAATAGAAAATTAGTGCAATTTAACTTCCAAATGCTCCCTAGCATCCAAATGAAAATGTACAAGTATCAGCACAAGTAATACAAATTAGAACATTCCAATTCTAATCATATGATACCACAGAGTAACAACCTCATAAAACAATCCGTTGCCGACACGAAAACTTCACATATACAAAGACCTTATCTGTTCATTTTTAACACAAGGAACTGATCTGCATTTATTCCTTTGGGCGCTTTCTATTGGAATGAATGGAACCACGTAAGAGAGACCTGCAGGAAGCAGTTGTTAACTTTTCTGCACTTTTTGAACAGACAATTAACAAGAGAAACATGTCAAGTGTTGGCATGAGAGGCAGGGACTCTTCGGTTGCAAAATCCTCAATACGAGAAAGAGCAAAAAGGAGCCGATCAGCCAGCTAAAATGGCTGCTATACCACTTGCAATCCTCTGCATGGATCATTTTTAAGAACCTCAGATTCGATTTTGAAAGGAAAAGCTGCAAAAGTACTTACAGAACAGGAATGTTTGTAAGCCCACATGGCAACTCCCTAGGCTCCATTGCATGCAGGCAATGGCATGTGTCCTTGCAAGTGAAAGTTTTCTTTTGTTTCTGCATAACTTTACATTGCATTCGCCTGCAGACTGTTCTTATAAAATGTGTGCAGGGCATCAATGGGCAGAGGGCAATGAGAAGTAGAGTTGCTGTTCAGAAAACAAAAATTAAAGCCGGTCTTCCATTTCCATTTAATTAAGTTTAGTTATTGGCTTGGACACTGGAACAAGCTCTGGTTCAAGAAAAAAATATACTACATATAGATTGCCCAGAGATGGTATACCCTCACGAAACAATTTGTTCTCAAATAATGCTCTTTTAAAAGGAAGCAATAATAAGCTTTACAAGAATAACATTAAAACAACGAAAACCAACAAAATATGACCTGACCGTGTAGGGAAAAAGAAGACATACAAGTACATTAAGCAAAGATGGCACGGAGAACAATCTAAGTGATACGCAGACATTTTCCAGTTTCAAAACTGAAATCTTAAGTTTGGGCTCCTGTGGTCAATCACATATTGAAAAGACTCCTAAACGGTTTTGGACTTTTCCATCCAATTATGTGATTCAGTATTCATTAAGCAATGTTCATGGACAAGGTGATCAACTGGAGATTAGATATAGGTTACTGCACCTTTACTGTTTTTTTCTAGAGTTACATCTATGTAGGTAGATGGCACATATCCTTCTTCTCCATTCTGCCTCCGAGCTCTTGTCCATCCATCCCCTTTGTCTTCCTCTATAATATACAAAACCTCCCCCTCTTTCATGGCAAGGGTACCTTCATTGTGACCTAAGAAGAAACAAAAAACAAAGAGTTTAGAGTTGTTTTGTTCCCTTGGAGGATTTAAAGCTGGTCTCTTTCTCAGCCCTCATTTTTCATTCGGGGAGATGGGGATCAGTTAGTTCTCTAGAGTGGAACATATGTTTCGAATGTAAGCCAACAGACAAAAACCTGGTTTCTTGTTGCAAAGTTGAATCCTTGCCAACGGCTGCTTTTCTAATCTAACATATTTATTTTGTTATAACGCAGAAATACTATTGCCATTAAACAGAAACGACTTACGGCATGAATTTCCTAGAACTTAAACCAGATGCCATTATAAAAATTTCCGTACAATTATATGTAAGATATAAGAAGGAAAACTGCAGGCAAAGATGCACACACGTTATGTAGGTGTCTTTGTGTGTATGTACACACATGCATTGAGGAATGTGCACGTACACCAAGCTTAGATTAAATGTTTTGAGTGTTCCAATGTCCTGTAACTAGCTGGTGACTGATTGCACGTTAAGAAAAGATTGCCACCTGCCTGATATGTTTACTGCTGTCTTTGGAGGGAGAGGTTTAAGGTAATAATAATAATAATGATAAAGTTGGAAGGGACCTCGGAGATCATCTAGTCCAACCTCCTGCTCAGGCAGGAAACCCTATACCATTTCGGACAAATGGCTGTCCAGTTTCTTCTTAAAAACTTCCAGTGTTGGCGCATTCACCGCTTCTGGAGGCAGGTTGTTCCACTGGTTAATTGTTCTAACTGTCAGGAAGTTTCTC
>NW_015388537.1:76394-92759 GCF_001527695.2 Protobothrops mucrosquamatus
CTATTACGCAGACTTCAGTCCAATTAACCTTACCATCAAACGGGTAGATAGCTTTACAATGTCCTATAGCTGGCAAAGGATCGTCATCTTCAAACTCGTCATCAAATTCATTATGGGGGCCGTGCTGTTGGGGTGGGCTTCGAACTTCTTGGTTTGCATCATCGGTGTAGCTCCCCTCAGGACTAAAATGTAATAGATAACAGAGAGCATTTCTCAAACCAAATCCTTATAGATTTTTTAATCAGTTAAAAAGAATCTCAAGCATGTTCAGATTTCATTGTAAATCATGAAGCTTTGCGAAGTAAACGTAAACGCGCCCTATATATGGACATGTATCCTGCACGAACCAGAAAGAGGGCTGAGAAAATATCTGCAGGACCCCTCACATCCTGGATATAATCAATTTCAACTTCTCCCCTCTGGATGCTGCTATAGGGCATTGAATGCCAAAACTACTACAGGAGATACAAAGGTAATCCCCCCCCATTCCATCACTCTGAACACTTCATTCCCACAGCTCTGTCTAAGACTCTAATTTCTCATCTTTTCTCACCATCTTATCTTTCCTACTATCTTCTCCTATTGGTTTCTTATAATTTGTCAACTATTGTTTATTATGACATTACTTGCTGTTTATATAGACACTATGAGCTTGTGCGCCAGAGACAAATTCCTTGTGTGTCTACTCACCCTTGGCCAATAAAGAATTCTATGATTCTATATGTAAAATATTACTGAAAAATACAGGCAGGGGATGAACATTGTTGAATATGCAATGGCTTTTAAAAGCAACAGTGCTTTGATTCCATCTGCCCAGCATATGAAAAAACAGAGCAATAATACTGGTACTTTAAACGCGCTCAGTCTATCGGAATAAAGTCCTGTCTCTTCTGATTACATCTTCTGATTCCCTCCACCACGCATGGTTTATAACAGTAGAAAAAAATAACCATACATATCCTTGTTTAAAATTTCAAAGTGAAACAGTCCGTAATTTTTAATCCCCGCTTTACTTAAAATAGAAAATGAAACAATTTGTTTACCTAAAAAGTTTTTTTTTAATTTCCACTGACTGCCTAAAAAAAGCAGAATATGTAGGAGTGTTTTTTTACTTTTTCAGCCTGTTTTGCCTGAATAAACAACCCTTAACTTACACAGTTTCAATTCTGCTACACCTCAATTGCAATGTAATGAAGAGAAGCGTATTTATTCCTTAGCAGTTAGCCAAGCAAATAAAACTGAGGAATGGTACAGCTTTTCTTTGGGAAAAGGAGAACTATATGAAGTTGGCTAAATCATTTGAAGCATAATGCTGAAGGCATTTTTGCAAGTGGAACCTTTGCATTCTTATAGGTTTTGTGAACACTTTTTACGAACACACACACGCACCACTCTTTCTAAACATTATTTCTGTCCATTAAAACACATGAATGTATCACTTTTTTAAACAGTTACAGAAATGTATAATATATGAAGGAAATCAATCCACTAACAATGCAATTGTATTATCAAAACAATACTGAAGGTTAACATGTCTAAATGTACATATCAGCACATAACAGAAAAGATGTTAAAAGGAAAAAAAAACAGGGCTGGAGAAGCTGGTAAGTATTGGAAGTGGCAGCTATTTCCTTCTCCAATCAGAAAGTTCAATAAAACTGAAACTATGTAAATAAAACTTCAGGTAGCGTGAAGATTTAATGCAAAGCTTTTTTGAGATGATGAGACACAAGAAGGTCTTGTGGGAAAAAAATGTCTTTTTTATATTTCTTTTACACACATTTACACACACTTTATATGTTTTAGTAAAATGACGGGATTCTAATTCTCCCTTGCCAAAAGCCTGGGTAAAATATCTTCCAAGGCTTTTCTCAAAAATAGCGGGGGAGGGGGGGCATCTGAATCTGAGGGAGAACCTTATTCCAGAAGACAGGTGCAGCTAAAGAGAAGGCACACCTGTGCAAGGAGGTGTTTTGCAATCCAAGGAACATATTTGGTGCACCTCTCTTCCAATAATTGTCAGCTGTACTTTCTAAGTCTGTCTGGCTGTTCCTGATTGTTATTGTATGTCAGAAGAGAGACGTTTTATATACTGTATGTCCTTGCTATTGCAAAACACCACTTTGAGAGGATTTGCCTTGCTCTGTATTTTAGGTATATAGATTACCTAAATTACTAGATTACTTGTTTTAGAAATCTACTGGCAGACCAGAAAAAAGTGTAATATAGCGACCTCTCTCTTCCTTGGGTTACGAGATGGTTGATGTCACTGCTGTGCCTTCGGTCTCCTCTTGTTGCTACTTTACCTTCAACTTCAGAAAGCCATGCCTGAAGAGAGAGAGAAATTGGTTACCTGTGCCAGGATGAAATATAAAAATTCTGTTTATATAACCCCTGCATGCTATATTTCTTGTACATATGTATGTACTTTTAGATTGTTTTAAAGTTGTTTTTTTTAAAGGCACTGGCATACTGCAGTACAAAATGACAGCTTCCAATATAACCTTTATGGTTCCAGTTATCCATTTGGTTTCATATGGGTCTAAAGCAGTGATAGCGAACCTTTTAGAGACCGAGTGCCCAAACTGCAACCCAAAACCCACTTATGCATCGTCAAGTGCCGGGTGGGTGTGGCCCATTGGGTGGGCGTGGCTGCGGCGGTAACGGCAGACTGGGTGGGACTAAAAAGTTCAATCAATCAATTCCAACTTTGCAAGATCTTTTTTTTTCCCTGTGAGAAGTTGAAATTGACTGATTGAACCTTTTTTTTTTTTTTTGCACACGGCAGCGGAGGCCTAACGTGAAAAAGTTTTATAAAACCCAGCTGAAGGTCTAGGACTGGGGCGACGGCGCGCGTGCCCACAGAGAGGGCTCTGAGTGCCACCTCTGGCACCCGTGCCATAGGTTTGCCACCACTGGTCTAAAGGAATACTCATAGGCAAGTAACTATTTGGAAATATTTTTTCCTCTCCAGGAGAAAACAGACAAATGTAACTGGGGAGTGATAGGGAAAAGAATGCAGAGGAACATTAAAAAACACTAAAGGGAGTTAGAGAATTGAAGAGCGTTTAGCCTGTGTTGTGGATACACAAACATGCATGTATGGTCAAAGGAAATAAAAATTAAACCCAGAATCAATTCTGTGTTCAGCTATCATGAAACCATCACTTACAAACTCTATAAATATCCAGACAGTTAAATTCATCCCCATTTGAAATGCCACAGCTAGTAAAACTATACTTCATGACTGTCTTTGTTTACCAAACTTTCAATTTTATTTAAGAATTAAGATGACCCAAATATATTCCCTGAAGTGTATTATTTTCAAATGGGACAGATTTAAATAAATAAAATAATAAATCTGTATCTACCGAAGTATTTTTCTAACTAAAGTACTTCCAAATATTATATTAAGTGCGTTTTGATTCAGTATAAAGGTAAAGGAGTCCCTGTGGATTTTACTCTGCTAGTCATTGCTGACTATAGGGGGGCAATGTTCATCTCTGTTTCAAGGCCGTTAAATCAGTGCTGTCTGAAGAATTTCTGCGGTCATGTGGCCAACATGACATCACGGAGCGCTGTTACCTTCCCACTGAAGTGTACACTTTCAAACTGCTAGGATGGCAGGAGCTGGGACAAGGACAGAGAGCTCATCCTGTCGCATGGAGCTCAAGTCTCAAACCTGGGCTGCCAGCCTTCCAATGACAAGTTCAGTGTCTTAATTGCTGAGACACTGCGCTGCTCAATTCAATTGAATATTTTTATGTATCTTGCAGGCAAAACCATCCATATAATTATCATCAATTCCTGCATTCAACTGAATATTAGACTGAGTTGGCAAAGACATTGAGGCTGTTGCAAATCAGCTGAAATGCTGCAGCAAAGAGGACTTGACTACTTTGATTTGAATGACTCTTCGGAACTTGTAGAATGCCTTGCTTAAGAGACTGAAAAGTTATACTAATCCTTGTCTGAAAAGCTATCCAATGAACAGATTTTAACCTCATTCTTGTGGATTTCCATTCGCAGACGGTCCATGTTGTTCATAGTTTCCATTAATTTTGGCTGAAGACTTCCTGGATCGCCCATTTGTGGATTTTTCTCATACACATCTTTCATTTTGATGAGGGCATCTCTACAGAAAAATGCAATTGTCAGGAGTTCATCAAATGATGTTCAACAGCCTGCCTATGTTCATCATCCTTTTGGGAGAAAGAGAACTGACTGTATACCAAAACCAGAGGCACTATAATGGGCTACTTATCTGTAATTGTGATTCTTCACTTCATTAATCTGTGAATTCACACAAAAAAGGTTGGGGCTTCCAATGCTTCACAGATCTTGGCAGGAACCTGTCCCCTTTGTGTATCACAACTACTCTTTTGTGTGGCATACGGCACCTTCTAACCTCCTCAATACTCAGATTCAAAAGTTGTATTAAACCCTAACAAAAAGCACAAAAATATCTGAATTTATACATGATCAACTGAAAACCCAAAGCTGGCTTCAGTTTTTGTGATTTGTACATATGGATGTGCCTATGTGGTAGAACTAGTGAGATTGATTTTTTTTTCTGAGTTTGCTTTGGATCAAATAAATATATTTTAAAATGTCTCAGTTATCACCCCAAGATGATAAGCATAGAATTTTTTTATAAGATTTTATTTTACATAAAGGATATCTCCTCTCTTAACAGTTCTTTCCTGGAACTACAGTATTTTACACATGAATGAAATTATATTTTGACTACTGTTGGATTAGGAACAATTAAAATTTTGTCTAATAATAACACAGGTACAGGTTGTGAACTATTCTTTCACAGACACTAATTACCATTTTCACAAGGATTATTCAAACAGGCAGTGCTCGATTTATGAGGATTAGGAATTACAATGGCCTCAGAATGGGTGTTTTTTACGGCCTGTAAATCACTGCCGGCCTTTGTAAAATGTTGTGCTCACCCCACCATTTAAAGCCGGTTGCCGCAACCCAGACTAACATGACCACATTTTGTTTCCACCCCCCCCCCCAAAATCCATTAGGAAGAATGGGTTTGCTTAATGACTGCACCATTTGCTTGATGACTGTGTGATTCGCTTAACAATCACTGCGAAAAAAATGTCAGAGTCTGGTCACATAGATGCCTCAACTTACAACTGTAACAGCTTACACTGGATTTCCGGTCCCAATTGATTGAAAATCGAGGACTATCTATAGTTTTTACTTTCTAGATACTAATTATCTCATTTTTCTTTCCCTATTTATACACTTTATAATTGTCCCTATTTATACACTTTATAATTCCTATCATTACTCTTATCTTCATTCTTGCCATGTTCCCTTACATATTTAGATGCTGGTTATCAATTTATTATTTCTTTGCATTCTACTCAAACAATAAACTCTCATTTTATCACAGCCAGGGGAAGATAATTGTTTACAAAGTGAAAGAAGAGAATTCCATCATCTTTCTGGGAATAAAAGCTGAGCTTTAGTGCTACATAAAGGTGGACTGGTTATCATCCAAAGTCTATAAATGTGAATCACACACAGATCACAACTGAAGAACCAAAATTCCAAATGCTTAGGAGGATTTATGATAAATCAAACCAGATGGATGCTTGGAGTGAAAGAGTTTCAAATTCTAGGTAGAGCAAAATAAAATCAGCATCAAGAGTCAGAATAACATAAATACTTTTGATCTGTCTCTTTCTGTAGTTCTCTGTTAAGCTCATCAATCCGCTGCTGAAGTTTTTTCCGCCTTTGTTCTGGTGGCAAGTGACTGAAATCTTCTTGGGAAGGACCCTGAAACCAAAGAAAATACAACACTTAGAAATGGTAGCTCTCCCACTGATATTTCTGTTGGCAGTAAACCTAACAGTATATTTCTTTGCTGTATAATGCAGTTGAAAGAAATAATTTACTCACTTCAATAATGCTGCAAACTATAGATCTAGAAAAAAACGTATATCTAATACTGAATTTGGTATCTTGATGATCTACTGTTCTTTGCTACTCCAAAGCAACAATTGAACAATCTGCAAATGGATGTGGTGGGTTACTATATTCTTTCCCAGTATGCTTAGAGTATTACAATATTCTTCCTTATTACAAACAACAGAACAAGAGATAATAAGCTTAAGTTCTAGAAAAGGAAATTGGATTAATATATTAATAAGAGAATTGTAATACATTTTCTTGCAATTTTGGAAATTATTTGAAGGAGAAAAACAATCTCCAGGAATAGTATAGATTTATTAATCTATTTGCTGTAGCAACATCCAAAAAGGCTATAATATAGAATACATACTTGGGTTTTTTCTTCAAATCATATAAATGTTTTGCCACTTTTTAAAAAGATTCCTCTAAAAAGACATAAACCCTGATAACTAGAAACTGGAAGCCAATCTCAGGAATGCAAACTCCTTTCCCAAAATGAAGATACATTTCAGTTTTAACTGTGGTTAAGCAGTAAATTTGTACCAATATCAACGTAAGTAGTTAGATGTTTTACTCAAATTTGAAATGTTAATTTAACACAAGAATACTTGTATTATGTTGGGAGTTTTTAAAGCTGTGATTATAGTGCAGGACACATCGTGTAGTATTTTGCCAACAAGGTTTCCCTTTATTATTTTACTGTAAATAAAACTAATATTGGTAAAGCTCTGTCAGCACAAGAGTGAATGCAATAGGAGTACACAGTAAGGATCTATCTAGTTTGATTGTGTAACTCTTAGTTAAAAATCGGTCTTCACAAACCCATTTACCTGTAATAAAGGTCATTCTTTAGCCCAAAAGAGATTTCTTATGAAAAAAAGCTATTAAAGAGCTTGGAAGTAGTCAGTCTCAAACTTCACTGAAAACACGTTGAAATTTTCTCCAAACAGGGAAGATCACATGCCAAAGAACAAAATTGGTTCTTTGACAGAAAATCAAGAACAGCAGCACCCCAAATCTAAAAACCAACAGCCACTTCTTTTTAGCCTTTATTTCTTGCTTCCCGTAGCACATGATGGCAAATTAATTTCATGATATAATTCGCTCTATTTTCTGGAAAGCTTGATTTGGGAATAGTTACATCATACCCCTAAATCAAATTACTTGGCATGAGCGCAGACTGAATTTAAACAGAAACCTTTTTTTTAATAACCTACAGAAAGTTCATTTCCAAATCCTAATATATTGAAGACAATACAAGCAATTTCTATCACATTCAACGCTGGGAACATAATTAGCAAACCCCAAACTATAAACAAGCTGTTACAATGAAAGATTCACAAATCCACCTACTTGAACACATGTAATTAACAATTTAATAAATTAACTGGTTAATTACAAGCCAAAGAGGAATTTACAAGCCTTTATTTTAATGGTTTACCATCTGTTTAAAGAAGCTAAACAAGGCAGGCTTGTTAAGTCCAGTTTTCTACATAATTTCATACTAATTTTTCTAGATCAGTAGTTTTACTGCAGTAGTTTTTTTCAGGAGAGGCTGTCTAGTGAACATCTAAATACAATATGGTAAAACATAATGATTTTGTAACATCTTACATTCCATCATTACGATTCAACTGATGTTAGTGGTGTTCTTACGCCACTTAAGAAAAAGATTTTCTTGGGAACTTTTTCTATTCTTAAATATAACACTGGAATCACCACCATGCACAAAAAATATCCCATAAAGGCTAGAGAGAGCCAAGTTCCAAAGAAATTGAATGGGATGGGGGACTGAAAAATCCAGGCATTCTTACAAGAATGCTGCCTTCAAAACTGATCTCAGATAACTGCCTTCAGTACAATAAGCAACATTTGTTTCTAGTTTTTCCCACCATATTTATTGAATTTCTATTGAATTCTATGTAATTTTATGTCAAAAAATTAATATAACTGTCAGGAGTATCTGCAGGGATGTGTGCCCTGTCTATTTTGTGTGCATATTGTGGTGATGCACATTTCCAAAAGAGTTTGCAGCAAAATATTGGTCTCCTTATTTTGAGAAAAGCAGAAGGAGGCTATGGATTCTACTTATTTATGAAAATTAAGTTTTATGCTTTCTTTATCAATTGCAAAGATAGCTGAAATTATATTTACATCTTCCCTTTCTTTTTTCCAAAGTCTTATTATTTTTTCCAGCAACTTTTTATTACATTAAACAATAGAAATATATAAATTTTCTTATTGATTCACAAAATAAACTAAAACATTTTCCAATCTTATGACTGTACACATTATTAGGTTTGAACAGTTTTATTATTAAAATAACCTCTTAATATTTCTTCTGTTATCACAGTAAATTATACTCAAGCGTCAAGTTTCATTTTCCATTGCTTCCATAATAGCATTCTACATCGATAATAGAATTAGCTTGATATATTTCAATGTTATTTTAAATTCATTTTTTAAAAATATGCAAATGATGTAAATAGAACGTTAACTAAAAATGGATGTTGATACGTCTTTTTTTTAAAAAACCAAACCTGCTTACAACAGGTCTAATATATAAAACTGCACTGGAAAATATGTTAAGGATATTTTTTCTGATTAAGTCACGTTTGCAAAGATTTTCTAAATGTATGTTAAAGAAAAGGATGATGGATTATTTCATCAAAATGAACCAGCTTTACATGACTTCTAAATAATGGATAAACTCCTATGTAATAATGTAAGACCTCTTATACAAAGCTAATTTTCCTCTTTTCTTCCCTAAATGCTCCTTGTATGCTTCATCTATTATCTTCAAAAACTTCAGAGCACCTTGGGAAGATGTAGAAAGACCCTGTTTATTCTGGAATTGGATGCAGAAATAGGACTTCACCCTCCCCAAATAATTGTAAATATTCAGTAATCCAAACAGAACAATTCTATATCACGCCACACTGATTTTTTGCCCCACAGACCCAATTCAAATGGGTGTAATTTGTGTAACAGAGCTCAAGTAAGCTCTAGGTGAAATTATTTTCATTTCATAAAGACAATGCGTAAACACATCCTACTTTGTAAGATGAATTATATCTTTATCAGACCAGTAATGCAATCTATAAAATAGCAGGAAATTGTTTGCAGCAAGCACAAACGAACTATGAGACAAAGTGACAAACGAAAGTATGCACACATCTGACTAACTGACTCAAAAGCAACTACGAAATGGATAAGCTATTACATGCTATTTTTACGAATTACAGCAGACAGGTGTAGACAGTATACACGCCTTACCGTCTTCATCGACCACTGACCAAGTTTAGTTGAAAACAGAAAGAAACAGGAAATTATTTGCATACTTCCAACCAGTATTTAGGAAGATTTTTGAATGTAAAATATCCACCCAATACCAGCTAATCTGGCATATATTATTCAGAAGCAACTCTCACTGAATTCACTAGGGTTTGCTATCAAGCATAAATAGTACTACATTCCTTATTATGAAATATTCTATTGTTATGCTCATTTTAAACATAACCTAAAGTACCGCAATAGTATACATGGAGGTCGCAGGCAGCCGTGGTTTAAAACAGAAGCAATAGTCTAACAGTTTAGAAGTAACAGTTTAGAAGTACACAATACCTTTGATATTTTACTATTTCTACCAAAAAAAAGCACATGCAGAAGCATTTGACAATGGCAATGACCTTAGGTTTAGAGTCAAAATCTACAGTATACGCTTATTTAACTTTGAAAAAAATGCCAATATTTAAACGAAGCTCCCAAATTCTGAGTCTCATGTAGTTCTTTAGTCCTTTTTAGCTAGGTTTATCTATATAGGAAAACAGTGAAAGCAAAGTTATTCACATGTTTTCCCCTGTTTTTGATATGTTCAGCTGTCAATAGATGGCTAAAGCTATGAGTAGTTAAAGTCCATGCCATTTTATTCAGGGGGGAAAAGAGTATTTGAATTATCCTCGTAATAGTTATTTCTTGATTATTTTCTATTTTTAAAAATGATAACCAAAGGGTGAAGATAAAGAGGGCTGGACTAGAAGACCTTCAAGGTCCATTCCATTCCATTCTATATGATGCAGGAATTGTTGGGTTTTTAAATGTTTAGCCATTTTGTCCAATATAGAAAATGCTATTTCAAGTCAGAATGTTGATTATAAATTAAAAATAGAATACAGAATAATGGGGTTGGAAGGGACCTTGGAAGTCTTCTAGTCCAACCCCCTACTCAGGCAGGAAACCCTATATCATTTCAGACAAATGGTTGTCCAATCTCTTCTTAAAAACTTCCAGTGTTGGAGCATTCACCGCTTCTGGAGTCAAGTTGTTCCACTGATTAATTGTTCTGTCAGGAAATTTCTCCTTAGTTCTAGGTTGCTTCTCTCTTTGGTTAGCTTCCATCCGTTGCTTCTTGTCCTGCCTTCAGGTGCTTTGGAGAATAGATTGACCCCCTCTTCTTTGTGGCAGCCCCTTAGATATTGGAACACTGCTAATAAAATGAAGTGTGCCAATTTGGCATGAACAAACCTCTCCTGAGCTGTGATATGGGACTGTAAATATTTCTTTTTTTATACAACACAAAATCATTAACATTTCCCAATCAGTACGGAAGATCAGATTCTAGCCCTCATAATGAAAGCCAATGTCCTTACAGTGATTGTCCCTTTCATTTTTTATGGTGAGGCAAGCAGCATATAAAATTAATAAATAAATATAAATGCTCAAGACTTTAAAGTTGCATCTGGAGAACTCTCACAGTATTCTTAAATTAAATTTTATTACTTTGGGCAGCTATCATTTTTTTCAAATACGGAGTTATTCAATAGATCTTCTCAACAGAGCCACCATGATTAATAGTTAAGAAAATGGAGATAATGTAAACTGTGTTTTTTTTAATGATTTACAAACTTCTTAAAGATAAGTTTCTCTTGCTGCATTAATTATTATGCTAAGAGCATTTTCTCTCAGAATGCTGGATGCAGATTACAAAACTGCTATATAAGAATTAGATGTAATGTGAGTGCAGAATCTAGCTAAGCTTTAGAAATACAAAGGAAGCCTAAGAAATATTTTATCTCTAGCGTCCTTAATTCCAACCAGAGATGAGAACTCTTGCCAAATTTGCTTTTTCTCGCCTCATAAAATCTATCTGAAAAACTTAAGTGTGGAAGAATAACAGAATTATAATCCAAATGTATGTTTTTAATGAAGTCTAATCATCTAATTTGTTCTAAATGAATGGGCAAGGGGTGTTTTGGTTCAAAATTTGCAAATTTTTTAGGCTAAAGAGCAAGAATTATAGATTAAAACCAGATGCTGAATGGAAAAATGACTGCGTTCTAATCTAAGACAAGGAAATTATAAGAAATCCATAGCCAGAAGAGAAAAAGGGAGCAAAGCAGCTCACTACAATGAGAACCTATCTAATAATTAACTAGAACCGCTTATGATATCTTTGGACTCTGAACTGCTTCTCTCAAGACCAACGTGCTCAACTATAATAAGTATATAGTGTTATAATTTTGATTCCACTGTGCAAGTGTGTGTGTATAGAGGGGGAATTCATTAAATTTCTGGTTATCAAGACTCAGGATTAGACTCCCACATATGAAAGAATGTATTTCAGAGCAAATGATCTTATGCTAGTTCATTTGTCGTGGAATAATAAATATTGGTTGGAGATCACTTCTTCCTTAGAAAAAAAACTCCATTTGCAGAATCTGCCAGTATAAATTAGTAAGCACACTTCCTGAACTGCACTCGTAATAGTAATCCATAAATGAGTGAACAAACATGTCCTTCAAGAAATAACAGTAAATTAGCCACTAGAGTGAAGAACACTGCATTTAAATGTTATTTAAATAAGTATTATATATTAAAATGAAAAGAGACAGACGTGTGTGAATTATTAAAGGGCAGGCAGATATTTCAAAAAATGAAGATATGTTTCCCAGAAGCTAGCCTTTTAAGATATCCCATTACAATCAATAATCTGAAAAATTAAAAAGCCTGCTAATATTCAAGGTGGCATATAATGGGTTTTAACATTCATTATACAAAATTCACAGCATACTTAAAAATATATGCTCTGATCATGAATCAAGAGTCAGTTCACAGGTTGTCAAGGCTAAACTCAAATTAACACTAGAGGGCAATAACATGGAGGTAGGCCCACAACTTACGACTACAAATGAACCCAAAAATTCTGTTGCTAAATGAGACAGTTGTTAAGCAAGTTTTGGCTCATTTTTCAACCTCTGTTACCACAGTTAAGTGAATCACTGCAGTTGTTAACAGTTAGTAACACAGTTATTAAGTGAATCTGGCTTCCCAATTGATTTTGCTTTTCAGAGGGTCACAAAAGATGATCACGTAATCCCCAGAACATTACGACCGTCACAAATATGAACCAGTTACCAAGCATCCCAATTGTGATCGCGTGACCACGGGGATGCTTCAACGGTTGTTAAGTGTGAAAAACAGTCATAAGTCAACTTTTTTTCAGTGATGTTGTAACTTTGAACGGCCACTAAATAAACTGTGGTTAAGTCGAGGACTACCTGTAATTGGACTTGTGCCTGATCACTTTACAATAACAAATATCTGAGGAGAGGCACCTGATAGAAACACATCTTTCTGACTAGACGACATACATGTCTTGGGAAGCTCATAGTGAAATCTTGGATCCACTGTTCATGTGTGAAGTCAGAGGTACAAAGCAAAAAATATTGGGAGTTCAATCGTAAAGAACTGGCCTCTACTAAAACTCATAATTAACCAATAGCAACTGTATATGTGGATGACATTTTTATTAGCAGTAATTTAAAAAAAAAAACAAAGATCTTGGAACAGGTAAAATATCCTTGCCTAGACTTCCTAGAGCAGGGTTAGGCAACCTTGGCTCTTTTATGACTCGTGGACTTCAACTCCCAGAATTCCTGAGCCAGCCATGGCTGGCTCAGGAATTCTGGGAGTTGAAGTCCACGAGTCATAAAAGAGCCAAGGTTGCCTACCCCTGTCCTAGAGGATGGGTCAAGGGGAAATGCATCATCAGACTTGCCATGCACAGCTTCTTGGAAGAAGGTTGGAACAAAAGAATTTTAAAATAATTTTACCTGCCTTTCCTCATAATTATTTATTATAAACATCTGAAGTAAGTATGGGTGGCTGTCAGCATGACTTTTTAAAAATCTCTCGGAAAATCTAAACCTCTTTTGTTAAAGAAGTCAGCAAACAAGATAGAAATCGACCCCTTTTTTTAAACAATTATCTCACTTCTCTTTCCTTACCAACAATTTCTAGTGCCCAATGCTATATTAATATTAATGCCAATATTAAACACACTCAGGAAACAATGAGAACATGCACTCAACATCTTCTTTGTAATACCATCAGAGTCAGCTGTTTCTAACGTTAACATTCATCGTGGTGCTAAGCAGAGCTTTTTCACAACATGGAATTAAGCAACATGACTGTCGACCGCACCACTGCCAGTAGAAAAGCTACGATGGTGGAAGCCACACAGAAGCACACCACAGCGCCATCATGCACCTAATACAACTCATAAAACTTACCCCTCTTTTGAGGCTTTTGAAAGAAGGCATTCTGGGCTTCCCTGTCTTTATTTCATTCATGCAATAATGCATTTGTTCAATGGAGAATATGGGATACTGGGAACCATTAGAAGTACTGGACGTATATAAACTAGTAGGGGTAAGGGGTGGGGACTGTGGCTGATATGAAAAGAAAGGAAGAGATAAGGCAAACATTCAAAGTGATGAAAATTCTGTCTTTTCCTTTCAACACAGAAACAAATGATGGGTTGGATCCAGAGTAACAAAGGAACGAATTTCTGCAAACCGAATGCTCCCACAACTGGAAGGGGAGATTTTAACCAAATGACCCCTACTTCTGAAACCCATAGTAACCATCCTCTCCTAAATATGCTTCAGAAGATTGGAGGACTTTAAAAATAATATGAAAGGTGGAACCGGAGGTGGAGAGAGGGAAAATGTGAAAATAATCTTCTTTACGTAGCCTCCATTGCACGATTCACTTTAGGGAATGGGGAAAAAAATCTTCCATATCAGCACACAGAGTCTGGATCCAAGCCCATAACATTTTATATTTTCATCATTACAATTATCAGCATCAGAATGTATCATCATAAAGCCTATACCATAATAAAAATAATTTATACTGTTTAAGGCATCACAAAGCTCTTGTTTTTAACTACCAAAATGATAAAGACACCACACTGAGCTCACAAGAATTTCAAAATCACAATGAAAGCTATCCTTTGGGACTAACTCAAAAACACACCAATAAACTTCGGTCATAAAAGGAAATACATACAATAGGCATTGATATTTTATTTATATGTACATGTGGTGTCATTTGCTTCTTGCTATGAAAAAATGAAAATTAAAACCTTATTTTATCCCAAATTTGGATGTCCATTTTAACAATACATGAAACCAGCGGCTTCAAATATTAATAGAGATACACCATGCAGTCAGAATTTACAATGGCATTCTTTCATCTAAAGCAGGCATGTCCAACCTTTTAGCTTGTCTGGACTGCACTGGGTGAAGAGGAAGTGTCTTGGGCTGCATATAAATATATAATATAGTTAATGTACATAAATTCACATAATAATATTAAAAGTTTACAGTATTTTGGGCTGCGTTACTAGCTACCCAGGGCCAAATGTGGCTCACAGGTTGGACAAGCCTGATCTGAAGTATTAACATTTTCTACACAAATTTCCCATACAATCCACCATAATTCAGTTGCTCATCCCAATGTCAACAATATTTACAGTTATAAGGTCAACTTAGACTTAATATTATTAGTTTTTCATACTTCGAAAGGAATTAACACTAACTTCCATTTGAACCTTCAGGTCACCCTCTTCTCAACAATATTCACTTTTTCACAAGTTTTATCTTATAAATATGAAACCATACTCAACAAAGCTTCACCAGAACAAACAAAGCTTAAACGAACTATACTCTTATCTGTACTACATTTGTCATGTAAGTTAAAACCATCAACCGATTGTGCTTATTAATTTCTCTCCAGTCCACCAGAACACTTCTATTTCAACAAGTATAATTCCACATGGATAGCAAGATATTGCATGATGTAACAGTTCAGCAACAACTACAGAGGCTGCTACAACTGTTCAGATCAGCTACAAGAGTCTCTGTCCAAGTCACTGTCTGGTATGGATTACAATATTTTTACAATTCCAGGAGAATTTCTGTATTTATAGTCCTAATCAGTCACAGTATATGCTTTTGACTTGCTGGGACTCAGCTGCTGGAATGCCATAGTTGAATTATGTAGGGATGAGAGACCAAAATGTTCATAATAGCAGTTATACTCTGGAACATACTAGAACCCAGTTTCTAAAATGAACAGTTTTGCCCACAAAAATCAATCTGATTATTCTGTTGCAAAAGGTAACATTTAATCACTGAATTACAACCTTGAATGTGCATGCAATCATAGGATACATTTCAATTTTCTTTACCTTTGGTTTCTTTCCAAAGAGCCAGAGTTTGCCCTTAGCTTTGCCCACAGTGGTTTTTGCATCGATTTTCATTCCTTCCTGTTTCGGGGTACTAATTGTTCCATCAGAAACAGTCCTATAAATGTGTTGACTGTAATCTTCAAATGGAAAATCTCCAGGAGGTTCAAAGCCAGACTTAAAGGAGTCTATTACTATTTGAGAATCCTTTATGAGAGAAATTTACAGAGTTAATGGCTTAAATATCGCATTTAACTAATATTATACTGAAAGACTATCTGTTCTTCAAGGCATTCCAGATCAGGAAACCAAAATCATGAATACTAATACTACTTTTATTGTTAAGGTTACAGCAACAGAATCTTGCAAGGCTGAAAGCGCCACCCCCACCCCCGACTTTATGTTCCCGAGAACTAGGAAGGATCAATTCTGAGGCGATTCCTCAAAACACATTTCTGGTTTGAACTCAGATTTTTGTTTGTTTTTTAACTGACCACTGTCTAGGTTGAAGCTCTTCCTCCAGTCTCTCAAGGTTATTCCTTCTGCCCATTATACTACCAAAATCCAATAGTCTCCTTTTGGTATATGTAAAAATATTAGACTGTTTTTTTTTCCAAACAGGCAATATTAAATAGCCACAGTGCTTAGAGAGATAAAAATATCAATGAAACATGGTATATTTCTTTAATTAACTATAATCAGATATGCAAACCCGAAACCCCACCAATAAGACTGGCTGCCATATCTGCTGGAATTTGATTGCAAACAATACAATCTGTCCTCGTTTAGCAACTCCAGGAACAGAGACTAAGCCAACCGTGTCTCTCTCTCTCTCTCTCTCTCTCTCTCTCTCTCTCTGTGTGTGTGTGTGTGTGTGTGTGTGTGTGTGTGTG